>NW_010387907.1:0-14723 GCF_000710305.1 Buceros rhinoceros silvestris | reverse complement strand
CTTTCCCTGTCAGCTTTCCTAAAGCAACTGTTAATATAATATCAGACACAGGAAGGGAGTCCTATTTCATATTTGCTTCAGATGTTTTAAAATGTTCAGATACTAATAGCGTTGCAGCAAACATAGCAAGGAAAGGAGCGGAGACCATATGGGATTTGTCTTGGAGGTTGTTTAGAAAAGATAGGTACTTAATTCTGCATGACTTTCAGCATAATTGTTTTATGAAAAGATGGTTAATTCTGCATGACTTTCAACATCGTTGTTCTATGCACCGTTGTAAAGAAAATTTTTTTTCTTTGTTTCTAAATAAGGAGATATATTACTTCTGTATTTAAATCACTTTGCTACAGAATAAAGAAGGAACAGGCATGTGCTTTTCACATGTGTGCACTCGTGTGTGCACACTCAGCTGTTATATATTATGTGATTGCTGATTAAGTAAAAAACCCACTCCTGTAGCCAGTGAAGCTGATAAGAACAGTTATTAGCAAATATTTGCCTTGGCTTTTGCAGGGAATTCTGAGCCTAGTTTCCAGTGCAGGAATGGTGGATAACATTTCTCTATAGGCATATACAGATGTGTATGTATATTGTTATGTTCATGCAGTCAGGTTTTTGTTGACTACCTAATCCTGACTTGTATGTATAGTATTTATTTTTATTAACAAATTTTGCGCTAATAGGAGTTTAATTTCTTTTAAAATAGAAGGGATGTATTTTTGAGAATTATTGTTATTTTAAGTGTCCTGGAATAAACAGATTTTCCTCCTCCTCAAGTGAAAGCTTGTCTAAGGAGAAATCTGTTTATTTTATTTGCATATAGCAGGCCATCACTCTCAGCATCCAAGAAATGTGATCACTTGATTGCATATTCCATGGTAGGTGGTATACAGCAATATTAAATGAAGGTACTGCCTGAAGACAAGAGGTCTGCAACTGTCTTCAAAGCTTGTTTAGCTCATGTAGACCTTAATTCAAAGCTGTAATGTACTGCATATGACAGAACTGAAATAACTCACAGCAACAACAGGAGATGTTAATGGCAACTTCTATATGTGACATCTCAACATATTTAAGGGGATAGAAGATAATTGATGCTCCGGGATTTCATGTATCTGTGACAAAACTGAGCTAATTAGTCTTTATAACTAAGTATTTCATTCTTCAGGGCAGGAGAATTCATAACATTTTCATAATGTCTTTATTAAAAAAACAATTATCAAATTGTTAATCTAATTAAAAGATTGTTTTTTTTTTAATAAAGACAAATATGTAGCAGGTGATTTCGAGAAAGAAAAGAATGGATAAGTAATAAATGAGATCCAAATGGAAGTATTTCTGTTGGTTTCACGGGCTTCAGTAAGGCAATCCTAAAAAGCCTGCAAAACTCCCTGATCTTGCTTACACAAAGAAAATAAAAGTAAGAAGAGACATTTTTTTTAATGGTGAGAGTAAACGTCCCAGCTGCTTTGTAGTCATCCATCAAACCAAATTTGGAGTTTATTAATGAGGAGAAAACAGAAGGAAATGTTTGTTTCTGAATTTATTTAATGTTAAACAAGTTGCTTTTCAGGTATAATGTTGGTTGTATTAGCTCCATTTTTTTTTCCCTTGAGAGTAGAGAATATATATTATAGTGTTATCTGAGCATGCTACTATTCATAAGGATGGTGCTGTGATTTTCTCGTATATGAGCTGTTTTTTCCCCACATATGAAAAGAACAGCAAGACAAAATGTATTTATTAAAAAATTATATAATATAATTTTTTTTTCTGAATAGCAGGCGCAGTTCTCGCTTACTACTTCTTTTATTTTTTTGCCAGTAAGGTGGTGGAAAGAATGAATATGACTAGGGAAACCGGGGCATGGCTAGGGAATGGAAACATACCAAGTCCTATATAGGTTTGGAATCTTTATGTGCTAGCCATGAGATTCCCCAAGAACAAAAGACTTGGAGGGACCTAAGGGACTTTTGACTCCAATCCCCAGATATCCCCAGGCAACTACATCTTACAGATGCTCTCATAAGGTACTATGCTTCTCACATTAGGCATTTTTTTCCAAAAATGTTTTAATGATCACTAAATCTTGCAATTTTCAGCTTATAAGTATGAATGACCAGCAGAAGTGCTTTTAATTTTGTGATGTTACTGTCTTTCACTTTATGGTTCTTTCTCGTCATGTTTCTCTTGAGCTGTTTGTATCATGCAGAGATATTTCAGGTTTTGGGTTTTTTGTTTGTTTGTTTTTTGTGAGGCTAAACACATGCTTCTGCTTGCTTGTTTGTTTTTAAATGAACACACAGTGCTATGGAGGAGGTTTCACTGAGGGCTAAAAGCATTTTCTATTGTAAAATTCATTTAAATGGACAGCTAACATTGGACTGATAACACTTTTTTCATTGTGGTATCCTTTTGTTGAAAAAACCAATCCAAATAACCAGTTTGATTGTGTACTGACAAGAAGAAGGTGGCTAAATATATGGCTGTTACTGTTCTAAAGCAGCATCTGAGTTGACAAAAGAACATTAGAAATAGTTTATTTTACCTAAGAGATCAAGGCCTTCATGAATGCCTGCAGGTAATTTTCAACGTGGACTCCTCTTTCCTGAGTTAGTTACCTAAGGTGCATTTACATAGATCTGCAAAAGAACTGCTTGAGTTTTAGCTACAGCTCGTTTTCCACAGGGCAAACAGAAAATCATTTTTTACACTTGGGGGACTGCATTTGGATGAGTTGTTGGTCTGCTTGAGTGTTGCCTTTTAACTTGACTAGGCTGGGTGGATAGCTGTCAGCTAATGAAGCGTGCTCATTTCATTCCTGTTGTTGACTCTCCTTTGCGTATCCTTTACCTTTTCTGTGCATTATGTTCTGTTTATTCCTGCTTGTAGTCTTCCCTTTCCCACATTTAGTTTAAGGTGAAAAAGCAATAGGTTCAAACATCAGACACTGCAAAGAGAGCATCAGGCAATAGGTAATTGTTTCCTGGAAAAACAGACCAAGAACATGGTTTCAGAAGGGCCACCTTTTGTTAAGATCTTTCCAAACCACTATTTATGGAATTGAAGGAAGGCTTTTCCTTTCTTTGTAGACCCTTGGAGACTCAGTAATAGTATTAAACTGTGAACATCACCCTTTGACAGTGTCACAGGTATGCAGGCATGCCTAGTCAGTGCAAATACTTTCTGGCTTGTGGTAGAGGAAAGATAAAGAAACCATCTCCTGTAATTATGGGACACAGTTCACGTACAGATCCTTATACTGTCCACTCTTTACTCAGAAACAGCTCAGAGGGTAAAAAGCCTGAGAAACCCGCCAGAAATCTCATCAAAATATCCTAAAAAATATCCTTAATTTATTAAAATTTACCATTTTAAATTTAGACCTCTTTCTTCTGTATCAACTGTTAACAAATTAGAATAGAAGCAATCGTGTCCACACAATCCAGTTAGAAAATCCACTACCTCTGACATTTTCATGCTTGAAGAAGTCTCCATGCCCTAGGTGTGTGCTCTTGGCCAGTGCCACTACCGTTGCACTGTCTCTCTAGAGAACCTACTAGTAGTCTGTATTTCTTGCTCTGACAGGATTTTCGGAGTTCTCTGATGATTTCCATAGTGCTAGCTCCTTATTCCCCCTGTAAATTTTAATTTTTTTTCTTTATGGTCTAGTCTGGGTTTTCTTTACTCCGAAGGGTCTATATAGTTGCCTTTACTTGTTAATTTATTTACCTAAGGAAAATAAACAGTTCATTACATGAAAGTATTAAAAGAACAAAGGATATGCTGGTTTTGTTGGAGAGATGGTATGTCTTCCAGTGCTGCCACAGTAAGGTGTTATTACTAAAATGCTGGTACTGACTTAACAGCTTGCTACAGTTTAAAGAGTATTGTCCCAACATGTCTCTGTGGGCTTTTAAAACAAAACCAAAAAACTCATTAGCAGATGACGTGCTTCTGCTGCTCTGGCATGTCTTACTACAAAGATATATATCTATAAACATCAGCCTTTTCAAAACAATAGGACTTTTATTTCAAGTTATGTATACCAGTTTCAATGTTAGAATTATTCACTAATATAACCAACTGGTTGCATGTGCGTAGCCATACTCTACTGCCTGATTTTATTTAGCTTAGCACAGACGTGGGTGTGATGCTGATTGCACGAGCACTGCATGTGGAAACAGAGTATTTCCTCGGTCTGTAAAATATACCCCCCTGCCGTCACTTCCAGTGATTGGAATAAGCTATACTGTTTATAGAATTAATTTTCATCCATGCTAGTATCTTTGCGAAACACTAGAAAGAAAGGAGATTGTAGACGTCAAATCCAATGAAGCAGAAGGTAATCTTTGAATAATTGGTTACTTGAAGTAACTAACAGACAACTTTGAAATTTAAAATACCTTATAGGCATCACTACATTTGCTTAAATTCAAAAAGATGAAGAGGAATGTAATAGAGCTTATGTTAATGCTGAACATTAAAGAAGCTTTCTGACATCACCCACTGACAGTGAAGAAGATAAAGACACAGTAAAATGGCATTTTCTGCATAAGCTTTAGTGTTGTAAATGAAATAGAAATACAGAAAAAAATTATAAATGTCAAAAAAGACAATAGAATCTCATATACAAATCAAAGAAACTGCTCATTGTCCCAGCAAAGAAATATTTTAAAAGCAAAAGTAGTAAAAATCCAAAGTGTATGTCTAGTATTTCTATAAAGCCTAATGATTTCTTTAAACAAAATATAGAAATTATTTAATTAAAACTTTTCATATTCTTAAAGAATAAGGATGTCATTTATAAGATTAATAAGCCCTTTTGTTTTAAAAACCATACAAAGTTTAATGTTGGCATGACTGATTACTATGGAGACAGCTTAGTTAAAAGTGTTTGTAGATTAACACAGCTACATTGCATTGCTATTCCAGGATATGAACTCCCTTAGAAGTACGACCTGCGTGGATCTCTCACTGCTGCAATAGGCTGATTGTCTATATCCTTAGGAGTAAATTTATGTCATCATAGTAACTGTGATTCAGTTGGTTTACACTTCTTTGAAACTGAAGACAAAGCTAGCATTGAATTAGCTGTCACAATCAAATGTTTGTGAAATGATAAAAGCACATGTTTTTAATTGCAAATAAAGAATGCTGATTAGCATAAAGCAAAAAGCTGCACTGTGAAGCATTACAGGCTCATTGAATAGTCACAGTGAGGTCACCACAGTCTCAATAGAGTGGTCATCTTGTAGCAAGACTGAAAAATAAACTTGATTATTCATTGAGATATTTTTTATTTGAGATGGTTTTCTTATAGCCTGCATTAATATCAAAAGAACAAGTCAAACCCAAATATTTCTTGGACTCTGTTGTAATGTTAGAAAATAGAAACTTGATGGGGGACAAATTTAACATGGGCAATTCTTCAGAACTACTTTTGCGGTATGAATATTTAACATCCGTGCAATTACTTTTTTCTATAAAAAGGCACATTGAAACATTTTAGATTACAATATTTAATGTTTTCTGTCTTCTCCATTTGAATATCAATGAATTAACTAAGCTTTTCCATTACTGAGGCCCTTCTATTTGGTTTCTTCTGATATAAATTATTTGATGGACTAAGCAAAGTAGAACAAATGCACCATTTGCCACAGAAAAGAAAAAAAAACCCAGAGCTTTATACTGTATCTATAGCATCTGTTGCAGCTGCTTATAAGAAGATTTTGTGTTTTAAGGGTAGAAATATTTAGATATGAATTTATGTATGTTTTTTCTTGTTGCTCCTTTCTCATGTCTGATTATTTTGATTCGATTTTTATATGGGCTTTCTTTAGTCACCTCTACTAAAATCAATTAAGGTTAATAATATGTGTTTTTATTTGTAATAAAATGGTTATTTAAAGCAAAAGAAATCCTATAAGGCTTGGCAGCTGTCTGTAATAGTTGAATCACGAACACTGAGGAACACTCAGTTCCTGCTCTGAGGAGTTAAGAGTTTATCTGCAGTGGGTGGAAAGAGAGACCATGACAAAAAATAGAAGGAAGGAAATATCGAGGTAGTGTTAATGAGATCATGCAGTCAGCTAGTTGTTGCACAGCACATTGATTCCAAGCACTGTCCCCTAAGATAAACTGTGAATAAACAAATTGCAGGAAAGTAAAATCCTTTCCAGACTGAATGATAAAACCAACTCAAAGTTATAGTAAAAGTGCTTCTGTATTTACTTGGTGGTTTTTGTAGTGGGGTTTTCTGGTGGTGGTTTGTTTTTTTGTTGTTGTTGGAGGGGGTGGGGGGACTTCATTTAGAAAATACATCTAAAGCGCATATTATCTGAACTCTTTTGACACCGCTCCTGTGTCTTTGAGGAGAAATCTGTAACTGACATTTACAAGATCAGCATTAAAAAAAAAAAATCCTAGTACTGTTGTGGTACACTGCACAGCTTTGAAAAACAATATTGAAATATTTTTGTGAGGGAAACTTCACTTGTTCTTATACATAATTTCTCCAATAAACCATTGTTATGTTTAACTTACTCAAATATATTTGTTGATCAGAATAATGTTAACAGTTAACATGAAAAACAGCTGGCCTGGCTCTTGCTTATAACCAGTCATTTGTAGCTATCTCATGTAAAGAAACACATCTACTTTGACTACCTGGAAATGTCGTGTGTTATATTCCTGTGACTTTAACAGTTCAACGTAATTCATGGAAAGAAATTTCCAGTCCGATGATAAGACTCACATTATTGGGCACCTGGATGATTCATTTAAGATGGACTCTCCTAGTACAGCTTTCAGAAAAATCAGAGTTTACTGCTCCTGGTAGCTGAAGCTGAAATGAAAAAACAGGAAATAAATAGATAAGACAGATTTGTACAAAAATGGTTTCCCTCATCACCAGTCTCAATCTATGCTGTATTATTAGCTGTTAGGACCAGAGACTACCTTACAGAACAGACCTGCTCATTATCATTCTCCTCATTTATTCTCAAGTCTTTGTCAGGGTCACAAATTTACAAGATTAGTAGTATTACATCCCTTCCAAGTGAGTTTTGCCCAGAGTTTAAAATCCCAGTATACCTGAAAACTTGACGTAATATGTTTCTGAAGGCACAGTGATTTGAAAGGTACCTGGATGTAGCATCTAATGGGATTTAAAAATCAAACTTTCAGTCTTTGTTTAACAGCAAAGAAACAGAAACATCAATAGAAAAGACCAACAATCTACAAACCACTGTGGGAGAAAGATAAAGTGTTTCTGTTGTAGATCTTTCCCATTAATGCTCTATTTTCCTATGCTATAGAATTTAAGCAATTCCAACATTTGTTCTTTGATTTACTGACCATGTTATTGACACATTTCAAAGTTCTTTTTCACACTGCCTCTTATTTTCAGAATCACAGAACAATTTTTTGTTAATGATGTGTATAAATCTCTAAGAGAATTGATATGTGCACAGCATACTCAAAATGCATCTGCACATAGCTATTCGATCCTGAGTGAAAATGCTCTCTTGTGTAGGAAATGTGATTGGTTTTTTTTCCTCTACTTAGACAATGAGTGGGATTCGTATTTCCTAAATAACAAAACATACCCATGCATGGATATGCATGCCTCCAGAGGGGTTAGTTTTGAAGAAATACAAAGGAGAAACGTTCAGAGAAGTTATAGTTAAGAGCAAAATTGAATGTAAACTCTAATGTGATCATCAGTGGCACTCTTTGTTAATGTAAACATTGCTTAATTATTTACATTTATATAATAACTCTTTAACCACCTCCAGAAGTCTAACAATTGTTGTTTATGCAGATGAAGAAGTTTTTCTAAACAGACAATGCTTTTTCATATAAAGGCTCTGTACAGACTCCCTTTAGGGAGGCAACTGCCTGCTCTTTTAAATGCTACAGTTCGTATTATGGAGTCATTCTGTGTTGACTCTGAGGTAATCTGACTCCTGACAGAGTGAAAAAGTCACTATGAGTGAGGGTTTATATTAATCCATTTATATATTCATAGTCTGAGCATTTGAGGTCATCTTTAAATGCCCAGATTAGTATTTTAGTTGGATACCTTATGTTGGGTTGATTGCACCCAGTTTAGATGTCTACTGTGTAAATATCCGCTTTTAAGCTAGTTTTCTGTACTCCTTCTATAGCTGGTGGAGAGAAACAAGACTTTCATGATAGAAATTGCCCGAAGTAGATGTCTGCGCTAAGTGAGGTGAAGCCTATTCTATTTCTGGGCGTATTTGCTTTCTTTCTCCCCTGAACTTCCTGCTCAGACTTGTGGTAGATGCTCTTAATTCTCTAGGTTTAGGCAGAGGATCAAGGGCTTCATATTTAAGTAAAACATCTGAATTTAATATATTTTCTGTCCTGATCTTTGCCGTCATTGGTATTTCTGTAGCGCATTATATCAGTGCATTTTTCTTCAGGAATTATTGTGTCCATCACTGTCCCAATTACAAAAACAATTTTAACACAATGAATTACATATATCTTACTTACCTCTAAAATGATCAGAAATTTGGATAAATTTTGGAAGATGTCTGATACCAATACACATTGATGTTGCCTGTAAAAACTGGATGGTAAAATGGATTTTGAAGGTTTATTTTCAGCTTTATTGTATTACTAATGTGAGGCTAAATAGTTAACACATACAGTAACAGATTAAAGCTACTAGGAATTTCTAACCAAATGGAATTTATTCCATTGATACATTTTTACGTATCAATGTATATAAATGACAAATAAAAAACACAATTTCAAAAGGCAAGGAAAAGCAATCAAATATTCAAGTAAAAAATTATGATCTCCTCTATTGCTATTCAGATAGAAGGACTTCTCTCAGGAAAAGCTGAGACGTTTCTGACTTTATTCTTTTAAAACACACTGATATAAATTAGGAAAAAGTATAACAAATATATGAACGAGATTGCCATTTATGTCATATACCACAAACAGTGCCTAGGTACTGGTTAGAAAGTGTTTCTTATTTCAACTAACAGTAAGGATGCTGTTGTTATAGAGGTTCCTGAGTCATTGGCATTTGCCCCTTACTGTCAAATCCTGCCTGCAGTGTAGGTAAATGTAAACTAATTCACTTCCAACATGAATATTCAAGCAATAAACAGGTGAAGTTCAGTTGTGTGGGTTTTTTTTTTCCAGGTGATTGTTTCCAGATCAGTTAGGGCAAGTACGGCAGTGTGATTCTTCATGTATGTTAGATAATGACCAAGGGATCAAGGAAATCTCAGAAGGCAGCAGAATATGGGTAAGTTTCTGAACTTTTTTTTCCGTTTTCAGTGGAAGTTTTAATTTAGTAAACACTGTAAATATGAGACATGAAAAGCAGGGGTAGTGTATGATCTGATAAGTTTGAATGATTCCCGGTACCTAATAAACCAAGATATTTTTCTTCCTTGAAAACAGTTTGAGGAAAAAGAACATTACAAGAGAATTAACCTGTTCAACTTCTTAAGCTAAACTCTGCATCCAAATTGTTTTTGGGGGGTTGGGATTTGGTATGTAGCCTAATCTGTCTACCCATCTTTCTAGTAGTGTTAGAGAAATCTTTTTTCCTGTGCTTGGCCCTGATGGCTTTTCAGCCAAGTGACAACTTCTTGAGGTATCTATTTTCCCACTACAGGGGACTGGAAAAGGTAGGTGCCCCCAAAGAGAATTCAGGCTAATAAAGTTAGGCACCAATCATTCTCTATTGTTTACCAAGGCAGCTTAGGAGATTTTCTTTACTGGAGCTAGTTAATAACCTGTCGTGGTTTGTGACATCCGTGTTGAATCTTTTCCAAATTCTACAACTTCCTTCAGTTTCTTAGAATTATTAAATAATGAATAAAGATTATTTGGAAGGTTCTCTGTCTTTTCTATACAGATTTTTTTTTCTTTTTAGAAAAAGCCTTTTGGTTTCCAGTTAATCCACCCCTTTTCTGTGTCTTATTCATGGTCTTTCTAAACCAGTCATATTGTTTTCCTATTGTATTTCTCCGCTCTACAAAAGAGCATACTGTTCTTTTTCTACTTTCTCTTCTCTTCAGAAAAATGAGCTGTTAAGACAAGATATTTGTTCATAGCAGTTCCAAAACTGTGTTCACTGGAATAAACGGTAAAACTCCTGTGTAAGTTCTGTGAAGCCGGGGTGACATCCATCATTTCCTATGTCATTCAGCTCGACAAATTACACCATTTCATTTCCTACAATGTTTCTTTTCTGTTCAAAATGCTTAAAGGACTTCTTTAAATATTTTGAATAAATGAAAGTCCTCAGGTACTGTTTTGCCAGTTTTCAGAAATGTTAGGAGGAAAACTTGAGGGAATATTAAAACTCAAAATGGGCTGAATGTAATGGCACTTTCTCCCTGCAAATGGAAGCAAAATCTAGTGCAAAGCACACGTTTTAACTACTGTTTCCCAAACAGGATGAACCTTCATGATTAGATTACTCCACTATGGGGAAACACAAACTCTGGGCTCAAAAAGCCAGATCCTCTAATAAGCTCTTGCTAGTGCTTGCTCCGTGTATTCATCAGTCATCACAGAAAAATTACAAAAGTTTCAATTTTGTCACAGGTTTTCAGCAGACCATTCCCCATGAGTGTAAGTGCACAGCGGGATGGGATAGCCAGCTCTGTGATGCAAGTCTCTTATGCTGAAGGAAACTGTGTGGGACCTAGCTGCCTACTGGGTTTAAAACATGGCAGTCCTTTTTGGTGCCCAACAGAGAGCTCAAAGGGCTTGAGGTAATGGTTGGAGTGTGCTAGACAGAACTTTTAGCTATCATAGCTATTTATCTACTAATTATCAGGCTCCCGTACTTGCCACAGGGCTTGCTTGCCTTAGTGTGTATGAGAATCCAGTCCTCTTTCATGCTTTTTGCATTTGCTGTTTGCGGTACTCTCTCGTTTTCCTCTGTTGTGCCTGTGAACATTTTGATAACAGCAATGGATGTTATCAATGGACCTGGGCTGGCAGGTGGCCAGGGCATTGCTTCTGTTCCTGAGTTGCTGTACTGGATGTGCTGGAACACCGCTCTGAACTTGAGCTGAAGGGCCTGTGAGCCGTGGTCAAGTCCACCTGGAAGCAGGACATCCCAAAGTGTCTGTGGCCATGGATGAGGCCACATCAGAGCAGATACAACCCTGAAAGGATTGTAGCCCAAGGAAAAGTCCATGCTGGAGAAGATATGCCTCAAAGCATCTGTGGCTCTGACTAAGTCCGTGCTGCAGCATGCGCACCCTGAAGCATCAGTGGATGTCGATAGGTTCACAACACAGCAGGTACATCCCTGAAGAGACTGGCCCTTGGATAAGGCCATGCTGGACCAGGAGCAAGGGGAGGAGTTTGTTGCAATGTTAAACCCCATGGCTTAGTGCAGGAGACTGTAATGGATATACCATTAAATAGTACCCATGGTTTGAGTCGTATGTTATAGAAATTACTATAGCAGGTGGCACCCGAACCAGTGGAGGATCAGCATGACAGGAAGCAGTACAAGTGCAGTAGTGACCTGACCTTGCTCAAAGGGTGGTGGGTGATTAATTGGGTATCTGTTTAACTATTAAAAGTGCTGAGATAAAGACAGTTTAAGTTTTCAAACTTGGACCCTTCCAATACTTTCCTCCATCCCACTGGTGGGAAGTGACTGAGTGTCTGTGTGGGGCTGAGCTGCCTGCTGGTATTAAACCATGAGAATAGTGAAGAGCTGAACTCTGCTATACCTGTCCTGCATTGATGAAGAGTTCACAGTGATGCAGTCAAGAACTATCCAAGAGAAGCCAGTTAGATCATTTATGCAGCTGGCCAACACCCAGTTTCTGTGATCAGTGGCACTCTGATGTGGGAGAAAATCTTGCCAACAAATTCCTGAGCAAATATTTTGGCAGCTGAACAACAAACATTTACAGTTTCGCTGAATTCCCAGTTTGTATATCTAACTAGTAAAAGAAGAAACATACAGCCAAAGATCCAACCTTTTTCTAAGCCACCATTTTTAATGTGGTGCTTTGCAGAATTTTTAGCAGTTGTCGCTCCACAGTACTAACCAATACAGTAGTAGATGAGTATTCACAGAAAGATGAATTAATTATAAACTATTTATATATTCCCAACCTTTTAAATCACTGTCGCTACACTATCACTACACATTTTGTTCACATCTATCCCTTCTGAAAGAGCCCTGAAAAATCTCTGCTAATTTGTAAAGACATATACTCACTTATTTAACTGTTTACTTCTTTTGAAGTAAATAGTAGTATTTAAATAGCAGCTAATTTCTTTAGACCTGAATTACTCGGGAGATGATTATATAAAAGTCAGAAGACTCCCTCAAGGAGTTGTTGAAAGACAGTGAGTTGCCAGTTAACCCTCTGCTCTTAGGCCTCCTTTATCTTGAAGTGAAAACGGTAAGTCTATTCCCTACTTCACTGACTACTGCACTCTGAGAGATATTCCTGGTACCTCCATGAGCCAGTAACACAAGTGGCAGCACATTGTAAAACAGAAATCCATCTTACCTCACTAAATGTATGTGATATAAATACCTGTTTCTAGATATCTGTATCCTGCACTCCTTTTATAGTAGTCACTGGAGAGATCAGGCACCTATAGAACATTTTTTATAGCTGAATTAAAGAAGGTCAAGGAGAAAGGCTGCATACTAATTAGACCTAAAATATTAACTTTTTTTCTGTCTTTGTGTTGAAACTCTAACTCTCTCTTGCCAAACTCTGCTATGTAAGGAGTGAACCCTAAGAAACATTCATTTAGATTGCTTAATGACACTTAGGATCGGTGCCCAGCTTTTCATTCAACAGTAAAAACATAGCCATAGACTGGAATTAATCACATTCTACAGCAGATGCTTAAATAGTAAGTAAGAGGGCTTAGCAGAAATGCGTCGCTTTCTCCCTTTTTCTCTCCTCTATGGTCATACAGGACCACAGGGTGACATGACACATTTTCAGGCGTGAAAAAGTCTTATAAGGCTTAAAAGCACACACTTAGGAACAGTCCCCTTTTTCCTAGGATTCACCAGTTAAACCCTATTTTGTTTCTTCTTTTAGTGTTGAACTTCATTTCCTAAGTAGGTTAAAATTAGCATGCCCTTTATCTAGTTGTTTGTATTGAAACATCTTTCTTCAGGATGGGGAATATCTAGCCTAAACAAGATAATGCTTTTTGCTGTCTTTTTTTAATCATTATTTTATTAAAGTTTTCTATCAATCAGATTGACTGATCAAGTTTTTGTGAGCAGTGTCCAACTGTATCTTGCTATTGTAGTAGTATTCATGCTCTTATTTAAAAACAGTTGTTTAATTTACAAAATCTTAAAGCCAATGAGAGAAGAGCCAGACATGTATAAGCAAAAGTGTGAGTGTGGAGAGGGCAATTAACTATAAAAATTCTCAAGACCTAAGGCCCATTCTTAAATTCAGAAAATATATTCCATTTAAAGAGTAAGGTGAACTGCAGTACTTCAGGGACATGACAGAAGTATTTGTTGGTAATTCTTATAGGAAGTATCTGTTATACCTCTTACACTATAGATGCTTAATGTCATCATCTGAAATAAATCCCACCTACTCCCTTCAGCTCCAGAGGAAGCACTGTTTTATGTAAGCACTCATTTAATACCAATCTTTAATTCATTCGGAAGTATGCAGCTCAGCTTGCATAGTCTTGGCTGCAAAAGATAATTATATGAATCACTATGTTTTCAGCTGAGTCAACCACTCAAACTAATAACCCTTTTAAGACATTCTCATGAGAAGGATATTAATATCTGGAGACAATGAATAGATATGTAGCATTTCAGTCAGATGAGCAGAACTGTAGCAGCTTTGCACAGCATTTGTTTTGTGTTTTGTTCCCCCTTCCCCCAGTATTAAGAAGGCAACCTTGACTGTCTGTTCCAGCTATGCTGAGGTTTTTTATGAGACTGGAATGGGAAGAATAGTATTGACTAATGAGACTTTGAAATCCTTTCATGCTTTTCTGAACTTGTAAATACTCCAGTCAGCTATGACCTATCATGAATTAAGTTAACCTCAGGTCTATTAGATAAATCCTGTTCAGTTTTTTTGTCCCTGGAAGAGCACTCTGTGCTAGATGCTGGGAGCTGTGACATAGGAGCTTATGAACAGAGGGAAATTTTCTCTAATTTTGGGCTCCTTTGTGGTAATGGAGTAACAAGAAGCAGAGCCCCAGATGAGACCTATTAGAGCCTCACAATACAGACATTCACATCAGATGATCTGTTCCAGTGCAAATAACTAGTGCCGTTGTCAAGAATATTTTAACCAGGTTTCAGGAAATTAACTTCCTTTCATACTCCGCAAAAGTGGTTTCCTTACTTGAGTGGTAAAGAGCTAGGCATGTACTGCTCATGATATACTTATTTTGTGAATTCTTGAAGAATTTCAGGACTATTAATCTGTCTGTGCTCACAGGAAATAAGTTTACTTTAAAAACAAAACCAGCTTGTCAAGTTATGCCCCAAATACACTTCTGAGTTGCCCATCTGCGGGAGCACCCTCATTACTAAAGTTAGGAAAAAAATATTTTAGTTTGTCTGTATAGTTTGAAGAGATAAACCTGACTTATGGTAAATAATGGTTCACATCATTTGTCACATGGCTACCACAATAAGTCCTCTGACTTAATTAATCTATGATTTTTTTTTTTTTTTT
>NW_010387906.1:27087-33184 GCF_000710305.1 Buceros rhinoceros silvestris | reverse complement strand
AACCTGCTCTAGGTGAACCTGCTTTTGCAGGGCATTGGACTAGACGTTCTCCAGAGGTGCCTTCTAACTGCTACCGTTCTGTGATCCTGTGATTCTCAAAGCTGATTCCTGAAGTAGGACTTGAGTAGAATTTCAGTTGTCTGAGAGAAAACTGAGAAGTTTTTAGACATGTGCAACACTCTTATATTTCCTTACAGCATCCAGTAATATACTTTAATTTTTGAGTGCTTTTTAGTGTCTTGCTAACACCTCACACAGCATCATCTGTCAATACTGTTCTCTATGCTTTGTTGCATAACAGTCGATTCCTCTTTGTACTGGAATGGGACAAGATGGTTTTGATGATGCATGCTTTTGTCCCTTTTGCTGGTCTCTAACCTGTCCCATAATTTTAAGAAGCTCTGCAGCATTCCTTAGCACAAAATTTAATTTCTTGAGAAGAGGAAACTCTATACCATGAGTCTTTCAGAAGTACAGGCTGGAGTAAGAGCTCGAATCCATTCAGATTTCTGGCATCACACACAGATTTGGATCTTGGGGACAGATCTGAAGAATGCCTTAGATTTCTAGTACAGGATTTAAGCGAACCCCAAAAACCAATTCTAATTTGTAGTTTAAATGTTCAATGCTGCCTAACAGTTACTGATTAGATTGTTCTTGTAATCAAAACTCTCATTTGAACCTTAATAATCATAAATGAATTCCAGGTGTTTCATTTCTGTTGACTTTTCAAATTTTTGTTTTTTTCGACAGAATAAAATAATTATATTCTTCTGCCCAAATTCATATATGAAATACATGATGAAAAAAAGGTTGTATATAGGGTTCGCAGCAGAATTTTTAGTGAAGACTTCAAGTATGAAATTTGTGCCATGATTTCTAAGTGCATGTGATGGGTTTTAATTATCCTTCCTGTGTTGGAGCAGACAGGCAGACTCCAGGAGCTCTCCTGCTACCTCCGTTCAGGTGCTTGCACACAAAGGCAGGGCTCTGGACCCCAGTGGAGAGGGTGCCTGCAAGTCTGAGTTTTGTCAAAAACTCATTTAGATCCCATCTCTGATAATTGACCACAGTGCACGTCTATCTACTATATAAACGGGAGTCTTGTCGAAGAGACGGAACAAGCACACGCACCAGCACCGACACCAACAGCAACGAGCACAAGGCGTGAAGGCCGCAAGCTGCAGAAGCAGCAGAAAACTGTCTTTTCTCGGAGACAAGCTAAGGCAGAGAAAGGGATCTCGCTCTGTTCTAAGACGTTAGAACAGGGGCTATGAAATATTGGAGTTGGGACGCCGACCACAATATTTTGGTGAGAAATTGCGTTTCTGTAAGCGAGAGATTCCTCTATTGGATAGTGGAGATAAAGCTATTGTGAGTGGTCTAGATTGTTGGTAAATAGTTCTCAATTTGCATTGGCAAAGAGAAGGTATTCGGATTTAAATCGGGAGCTGATTTACTTGCGAAACCGGTTTTTCCCTCGTTTTAAGTTGTCAGTTACGTGTAAGGTATTGTTCTTTGTAAAAATTTCCTAACCAGACATCATTCGAACTTGTTTAAGGGAACCTAATAAAACCCGTATTATTTTTATAATTGTCTGCGGGGTGTTTTCGTAACAGTGCATGCAATAACTTTTGAGAAAATTTTAGTTGTGTTCTGTAAGGAACTAAAAAGGAAACTTTTCTCACAATACATACACCCACACACTGAGTGAGATCTATAGAAAAACTCAGATGTAAATGTTAAGGATATTTTAGGACCTGTCCCATGAAGTGCTAATGGCTTTTTACCATTGATCGTAACAGGATAAGACTTGTTCCACTCTGAAACTGAAAAAAGCCACAATTTTATTTAAATTACATGTCTTCATTATTCATCCACACTGAAGTGCATACACTAAAAGGGAGCAGTGAGAAAGAAAGATTTTTCTGCAGTTTTCATGGTAAGTCACTATACCTGTTATATTTTTGCGAGCTGCTGAGGCTTGTTCTCCCTCACAATATCTTCAGAGTTATCTGTATTCAAATTCTTCAAGCATTTTTTTTTTCAGTGCATGTTACATTCTGAAACATGTTTTCAAATATTACATATAACAATGTCATTCACTGCTTGAATTTGTGAGCCCTGGTTTGTAACCTAAGGAACACTGCCTCCAGGCAGTGTTATAATGGATTTGTCTTTTCTTCTTGCAGGAAGACTCAGTGCCCTAAGAGGATTAGTAGCAAGGACTGTATGATTTTTGCATTCCTCCTCTGAAAAATATCCAGAAATCATGTTTTATTTTTTCTGCTTCTTGTGTTCATGGCAAATTTCTGTGCTGGATTTACAAATGAAAACTTTTATTTTCAAACCCGTAGCTCTGGAAGGTTAGACAACTTTATTTATTTATCTATATATCTATCTATTTATTTATTTATGTATTCCACATCACTTCCTTTTCCTTCACCCCAGTAATAAGTTTACTGAAGCCCAAATTGCCAAACCTCTGCAAACCCTCATCCTCCAGCTATGATCAGTGACAGCGGGCAGCCACACTGCTTTCCATTCCCTTGCTCACACGTATTAGAAAGGAATTTTTAAGGCATTTTGTGGTGATTAATAAACTGAAACAAGAGATCCTGTCGCTCATATGTTCTTAGTCGTGATGGCTACAGAGGGTTAATGCATGAGATTTCATCATTGCATTGACTTTATCAATTGAAATGGATTGTTGAGTAGAATTTATCAGCCTTCCATTAAATGATTTTCCAGTAGATGAATAAAGATTATTTTTGTTGTAAATTAGTTTCCTCTAAAGCTCCCTGTAAGTTTTACTCCATTCCTTTCCATGTGATAAAATTTAGGCACTTTTGAGTTTCTTTGCACTATCACAACTTCCTCATTCAGGAGAATGAATCTGCTATACGTTTGTCCAATTACTTGTGGAAAAAAAAAAAATTCGTATCTGCTAATTCGTACTGTGGTGCATAAAATTGCTTTTACATGGCAAATAACTTGATGGGTCCCAAATTACTCTGTTCCTTATCCTTATCTCCTGTTAGTATAGTAAGTAGTCACTTCACTGAAATAACCAGTGTTACATCAGCGACAATCTAATGTAAACACGGAACTTTACTGGTAGTGATGCATTAAAGCTTTTAAAAGTATTGCTTTTCCTTCTGCTGACACATATGATAAAAATAGTGCTTAGCAGATTGCAAAATAAGGTAGGTGATGAAAACTAAATCCAAAATATTAACAGTTGTTTGAAAAAGTTAGTTTCTCAAGTTGCATGAAATGGTCCTGAGGTCCTCAGAAATTTTCTCCTCAGGGTCCTGAGAGGATTTGGTGAATCAGATGATTCTTGTTTCAAACCATGTGCATGCTTCCAAATATCTGGCACATCTAATAATTTTTATGTTACTTCAAATCATTACTAGATGTAGAGCAGCTTCAACTACCTGAAAATATATTAGAAATAGCAGAAATATTATATTGGTACATAACCAGCCTGAGGACTGCAGATTATATACTGCTTACCAGGAAGTTTTGCTGATGTGATTAACAATCATGAATGGCAAAATTTGGATTCATATAGCTTAACATGTAGCTGAGATTTATAAGAAGTAAACAAAATTACGGTGTGATTTTAGTGACAAAACTGAGTAACTGGTATATCAATGGTCACCAAAAAGCCTAGAAAATCCATTAGCTACAAAGTTAAGGGAGTCCATGCTCTGCTAACCATATTTTTTACTAAGATTACCTTTTCTTCAAATGTACGCACAAATACTGTATTATTTATAAATATTTCTAAACAGCATTAACAAAGCTTGAACATTTTTTTCTTATTTTGTCTTTCTCAATTTCAGCAAGGGCCCTTAAATCCTGAGCAATACGAATCATGTTACAGTATGTCACATCATGTATTTAAAAATTAATATGTTCAGACTGATGTAACAGAACATGACATGATACATAAGGTCATAAATGTGGAGATTTTAAAGGCTTTTACCTCCTTGCTTTAAACAAATACCACCTGTCACTATTTTAGTTAGTTTTCAATCAGACAAATATTTTGGAATTTTGAGAAAGAAGGTTTTATAACATACTTCAGACTTTAAATTATTTATATATGAATCCCACCAATCGATTGTATGATTTTGCATGTAACAATAAAGATTCTGATAGAAGGAGGAATGGTTAGTTCCCCTCCCCTTTCTTAAAACAGCAGAGTTATTTTGCCTCACATATAATGTCAATATATATTAACAGGGTCATATATTGACAAAATTCTTACATCTGAAAAAAAGTACAGCTACAAATTGACAGCATCTCCAGAATTATGTATATAAAGTAAGGAAAGAAGATATACCATCATGATGATAAGTTGCTCTATTACTCTCTCCTCAGCCAGGACTACACTATCAATCAATGGAACCAACTTGAGTCTGTAAAAAGCAGCAGCCTTGGTTATAACAGATGTAGGAACTTGGGTAGATATTGCTGGAGAAGACACTGAATAAGGATATTAGGTGGCTAGTGATTAGAGACAATTATGTGAGGCATAGATGAAAATAAAAATACAGTTTTCTTATACACTCTGAAAAAATATTTCAAACAAAATACTAAATTCTTAGTAAAATGTGTTATAGAAGTGCGCAGGGTTGAATGTGTTATAATTCACTTTGAAAGAGGTCTGATTAATGAATTTATAGACTAGTGGCACTTTATTCAGTACTAGAAAAACATTGAAAGATTAACCAGACATAAGTAGAAAAGTTATAATTCATCTAAAACAATAGAACACAGCTTCACGAAGAAAATTCAATATATACATGTATGCATGTATGTCTATATGTAAGAACTTGCTTATGTGTGTGTGTGTATATGTATTTGTGAAGGTATTAAAGGGAATAATGAAGACTCTGTTACATTTTCGAATATTTAGTTTATTGGCATAAAGAAAAAATGGGTTAGGAAGAAAATTCCATGGGTGGTTTGTTATATAAGAGGATTTTTCAAGTGTGAGTAAGACCCTTAAGAGAAATATGAGGCTTGCCAGACAAGATGATCTTTATTCCTAGGTAGAGGTTGGTATGTAGTGGCCTAACAGTTATTTAGAATACATATCTTCTCAAAGATTCTGCTGTGGCTGGATACCAAACAATAACTGTTTGTGTGGCCTGAGCACAAGCCTTCTATTACTGCATAATGCCTCTCTGTAAGTAAGTTTATTTATGAACAAAGTGAGGATATAACCAACTTCATTTCTGTGAACCAAAAGCTGGCTTGAAGACACCTTTGTGAAAAACATAAAAGAATAGAACTCTAAGCGTTGATGGGATTAAACAAATATCTTCTTTTTGTCCATTCTTCAGCCCTGAACTGTGGAATTGGAGCCTCCGATTTGCTGCTCCTACAGCTATCTTTGTAAAGACTCTCCCTCTTTCTTTATAGGTGTGCTCTACTTTGCACAAGATGGGACAAAGCAATAAAGAAACAAAAAGACCTCTGTCTGAACAGGCACAGCAGCACTGACATTCTTTCCGTGAATTCCACCTCAGTTCCAATCCTAGACTTATTTAGTGAAGTCACAATAAATGTTAGGTAGTACTGCAAGGAAGAGGGATTTGGACTTGATGTACCTCATGGCTCCCTTCCAACATAAGGTATTTTATGATTCTATAAGAAAAACAAAATTAGGGAAAAAAGATACTGATCTGCGAGATAGATACGGCTACAGTTTTATAAATTCTCTGGAACTCATTCTAATTAACATTGATGTTAATTCTAATTTACATCTCTGTAAAGTTCATCATCATCATAACAAGCAGTAATAACAACTTGAAATATCATGCTTTCAAGTAGACACACAAACTCAAAACAAATAAACCTTTTAGAACCCATAGAAATTCATTAACTTGTGTGAAGTGTTAGTATAGAAAACAATGAAGTCTAATACCCAAATATCTAGGTTGCAGCCATGTGAAACCTGTTTGCCTGCATCTTTCCACATACATACATCTTAATCCTTTGTTTACTCATTTTTCTCTGATATTCTGTGCCCTCCTTTCAGAGATATTTTCATCTTCCCTTTTGTTCCAGTCAAGGAGAA
>NW_010387906.1:19091-26984 GCF_000710305.1 Buceros rhinoceros silvestris | reverse complement strand
AGAGTGTTTGTATGAGATTTAACCTAAAAAAAGAGAGAGAGAACATCTGTGCTCCATATACCTACACAGATTAATCAGTTAGAGTGACAATTCCATTGGAAATCGATACAGAGAAAACAAGAAAAAATTCAAAGGTTGTCAAGCAAATGGTTTGTGCGTGCCGAAACTTCAGAAAAATAGCCCAATTTATGGCTGCTAGCTTGAGTGAACTACAGTATGATCAATTACAAGTGTATCTTATACACCTTTCTTGACCAGTCATACATTTCTTCCCATTGTGTGCTCTGCATGTTCTTACATTTTCAAATAATGATTAGCAATTATTACAGGCTGAACCATGAATTAGGCCGATCTGCAGCCCTTTCAGCTCCTGAAAGTAAAGCGCATCTATCAGTAAAGTAATGCATATCTATAATAACGGTTCAGTCTAATACTTTAAGGGGGTCTGGACCTTGACAGGCTGAAGAATTAGGCAACGATGGAAATTATTATAATACTCTGCAAAAAATACAAGAAAGGAAACAGATGTGGTCACCAAACCCCATGAGCTATTAAATAGGTAACAGTAATCTTGAAAGACATTAATAACACTTAGCTAGTATAAAACACAAAAAATGAACTCTACTAATATCATGGTTTTACTTAATAGTGTCATCACATATTTAGTTATATTCAAAAAAATTCTTTATCACAGGTCTTTTTTTTTGTCTTTTCTATGTTTAATATAAATGTATCCTTCTATCCAGAAAAAGCCTCTGGATTTTCAGCAGAAGAAGGCGTGTTTTACGCATGCTTTTCACTTTCTCTCAGAACCAGGAATGGGTAAATGTGTTTGTAGAAGGTCATGAATACAGCTACGCAGATTTGGGGGAGATTCTAATAATGTCCTACTGAGATAATCTAGAAAAAGAAAAATTCAGCATTCTAAAGATTCTTCTAGGGCTTAAAACTGTGTGAATAACTATCAGGTAACATATAAATGGAAAAGGGGCTTTCAGGACAGAAACCCAGTGGTTATTTTCTTAGCCTTCCATACTTCCCTGCTTTCATGTCCCCATGCCGTATTTCCAACACTAAAATACTAGTTTGCACAGGCTAGTTTCGGTTCTTTCCTTCTTAATGACAGTGTATTCATAATTCTATGCCAGACATAAATCCTGTCCCCAAAACACCAACTGAAGTCAATGCTGATTCATTTGATCAGTCTTGGAATATGTTTGGTTTATAACTTGACATGAAGTCAGTAATAAAAAACAAGGGGATTTTAGCAAGTTCCGTATGAAAGATGCCTTCCTGACACCAAACTCTTCAACCTGTGCTCTTCTGAACATCCAGATGCCCTTTTCTTTTGACAAGCTAGAGAATCTAAAATCCTAATTTGTGTGGAAATTTCATCCATGTTCTACAATTATTCTACCTCTGTTTCACTTGGTCTCCTTAGTTGTTGTCCACATCCTTACCAAAGCTACTAACCAGACTAATTACTAAACATACAGTGAAGAGGGGGAACGCTGAACACATTCTTCTCCTATTCACTCTGCTCTTAACCTTGAATCTTTGGGTGCCTTTTTGAGGGTTCCTAAGGTCTTGGGACTCTGGGAATTTCTCCACTCACTGGGAACTCGTCAGTGTTACTGCAGTTTACCAAAAGGGCATGAGGAAAAACCCAGGAAATGGGGACTTCTCTAGTCTAACTTCAGTACCTAGAAAAGTTATGGAGAAGATCATCTTGGGTGCTATTTAAAGGCCTAGGAAAAGGCCAGGTCTCTCTGTGCCACCTTCTTGCTGGTAAGAGATGGGATCCCAGACCCTGAGACAAAAAGGGAAGTCTTAGGCAAGGAAGATTTACCATTGCTGGAAGAAGATGAAGTTAGGAAGTACTTAAGAAAGAAGTAGACATGTCTAAGTTCATTGGTTGCATCCATGAATTCTGAGACAGCTTGTTCATGTCATTGTGAGGCTACTTTTTATCATGTTTGAAAAGTTGTGGCAATCATGTGAGGTTCCTGAGGACTGGAATAAAGCAAATGTCACTGCTGTCTTCAGAAAGCAAGAAGGAAGATCCGGGGAGCTACAGGATGGTCAATCTCTCATGAGTCCCCCATGGGGAGCTGTTAGAGAACCCAATCCTGGAAACCATAACCAGCCAGCCACATGGAAGACAAGAATGTGATCAGGAGTAGTCAGCACAGATTTTTGAAGAGGAAAACTTTCCTAACCTTAAGTTTGCAGCTGATGCAAAATTGGGAGGACGGGTGGATATACCAGATGGGTGTGCTGCCATTGTTTAGTACCATTGCTGTAACTGTGTGTGAACTACTGACTCATCTGCACTTTGAGGAGGCCAAGGGTTAGGACCGGGCTGGCAACTAGATTAATGACAGATGCTCTCTATTAAACCTTCTTCCTTCCCAAAGGGGAAGAGAAAAGAAATAAGGGAGAAAGACTTACAGATTGAAAAAGAAAACTTAAACGGCTTTAATGAAAATAAAACCAATAAAATGGTATACAAATACAGTACTGAACCCAACATCCCTGATAGCAAACACGTCACTGTCACCACGGTTACTGCAGGGCAAGTGCTAGGAAAGTCCCAGACTAGACTTGGTGGCAGACAGGAACTTGATTCGGGAGCTGGATTGCAGAACTGGATTCAGGAATGCATAGATTGGGATTGAAGGCAGAACAGACAGAGTTCTCCTTGGTTGCCGGCCATTGAAGAAGAAAGCTTGATCCTTGTGACCCCTCAGCTTTATTCCAAATATGATACATATGGAATGGAACACATTTCTGATAAGTTTAAGGTCACTTGTCCCATCCGCTCCTCCCCACAGGTGCAGCCTTTCACTTACTGCACCTCCAATATGGTACATAGGATTTAGTAGTGACGGTCTTCACACTAGCAAGCATAAACAAAAGCCTTTCTGCACAACAATTTCTGGTAGTAACTGTAAACATCAAACGTTATCACTCCCTGAAGCAGACACTGTCGGCAAAAATATGCCTTTAACTTCACAAAGTTCAGTTAGTTAGAAGAGACTGAGCTGAAAAGTGAAATCACTGAACAGAATGAGTTCTGTTCTAACTCAAGACAGAGGAGGAAGCATACATCAACATTATTATCAGTTTGCTGTTTGCAGAAGAAACCGTGATTAGGTAATGCAGAGTCAATCCCTCATTTCCAAAACCAGGAACATAATTGGTTCTTTCACTCAATTAAGTTGACTTTTTGTACTTTCTCATGCAAATTTAAAGAACAATCCTGTCCTTTAGAAGTCTTTCTCAGTATTCCAGCTTATTTCATCACAACCAAGATTTTCTCTTTGCCATTACATAGGTGATATGAAGGGGTTTTTTAGCTTTCTGAAAACTAGGGGGTGGATTTATCCTTCTAAACTTTATCTCTCTAAAAGTTTTTGTTATTGTTGTTGTATTTCATTTTAGTTTGGTTTTTGGGGTGGTTCTTTTTTGTTGTTCTTTTTAAGACAGATTACAGTAGTCATCTAAACTCCTTTAATCAACAGAGAGAGATAATTCATACAGGCAGCTATCTTATCTCTTTTATAGTTCAGAGGAATCATTATAGAATTATGCCCTTCACCATTATTAGGGGAGGAAAAAATTTTAACTGTTAGGTGAGATAAATACCACCTCATAAAGTAAGTGTTAAGTAAGAATTTTTTTTAAAAATACTTTGATTTTTTTTTATTATTTATTTTGAGTGTTCATCCTTTTCTCCTACAAAGTTCTGAAGTTCATCAATATGAGTATCATTCAAAAGAAGAGAGTTTCAATCAAAACATATAAATTGGATTAATTAAAGCTGAACTACAAACAAATCTATACAGTAATAATAAATTTCTATGGACTAAATACTCAAGGCATTCTATTGCTTTGTTTAAATGTAGTTTTCAGAATCTAATGGTCTTTTTTGCAGCAGTGTATCACATCAGAATATCTAATAAGTATTATTTTAGGACTTGCATCATTAACAAAAAGAAAATACAGTGTATTTCGTCAGAACTTGCGAGTTTAAAGTAAACACAAAATTTAGAAAAAAAGTAAGATATGAAGCTTTATATAATACTTATTATTTCTGTTGCACTGATGATTATAATATGGAGTACAAACACATGTAGTTTTAGTGAGACAAGAAATCCTCACTCTTATGATTAGAAACAATGAATTCAGTCTGTCTGCTTGGATGACGAATGGTCACATAATGAAGAGCTGAAGGCCTTAGTGTCATGATATATTATCCCATATTTCAGTCTTCCTGTATTGTTGACTTCCAGTGTATTTCTCATTTCAGAGAAACTTCCTTTATGTCCAACACTTTATTGTGCAATTCTTTAAATTTTCAAGTGTACATGCTGAGAAATTACTTGGTTTTTAATATTCTGATTGATACATTATTTAATGTTCCACTTCAATGCATATGAAACAAAACCTTCCTTAACCATCTGAATTAGCAGATGAATACGCCTTTCTTTCTTTTCTCAGCTTTTCTGTCCTGACTTTCCACAGATAAACAGAGAGTTACGCCATTGCATATGATCTGACATGAACTGAAGTGAAGGAAAACACATTAAGGGAGGGAAAGATTTGATTAAAGTAGATGGATGTCACGTTCAATATTTAGAAGTTTATTTCAAAAACACATTCTGAATTTTCATCACTGAGCTACAGTAGTTTGTCAAGTTTACTTGATGACACCTGTACTTTATAGTTGAATAAAGCAATAAAAAATTATGTTATATGTCTTATATATGTAAGGACTAATGTCATAGTTGCTTCTATGAACATCTAATTTTAAGGCTGTAATTGAGGTGTAAGAGTAAATTGAGATTGTGCACAAAAGACTAAAGGTCATAACCCAAACCAGTATTCTAATAAAAGTCTAATCAATCAAGATCATAACAAGAATTCATTTGTTATTAAACTGTAGCTTTATAAGAAACATGGAAAGTACAATTCAATGAGTTTACTTAATAAAGGTATTTGAAAGACAAATTTCAGTTCATTAGACAAGTTTTTATCTACTGAGATGTATTAACTTGAAAAAAATGGAATAGGTACTGGCAACCAGGATGACACAAATCATAAACCAACTCTTGACATGAGGCTTGATATAGAATATGCCCTTTAACATTCTTGTTGTTATTTGTTATACTACAACATAGTAAAGAACATTTAAATGGATCTCATATTAAGTTGCCAGTATTAATTCACAAGAATAATCACAGAAGTGTGTTCTCCAAATTTGTTTTGTTGTCAAGCTTTAATAGCAGCAGGCTAATGTTAACTATATGCTAAAGAGTTTATACGTACTTTTCCAGTATTGAATTCAAAAGAAATTCAGTAATAATGGATCAAGGTTTCTTTAAAAGAAAATAAACCAGAAAGCTGTGATGAGTGACAGATCACCCAAAGAAATCCCAGCTACACCTCAAAACCATCACATTTTCAGATGTTGCTTAATACCATTTATACCATTCAATTACAAGCAAGTTTTCTCTACCAAGGAAATGAGAAACAAAAGAATGTTTATAATCTTGTCATACATTTTGGGTAATTATCCCCAAGCACACATATGTTATTGGGTCATAGGAGTTGCTATACTAGGTCCCATTAGTTGTCCACCTGGTATCACACTGATTCTATCAGTGTTTGGTATCAAATTATTCGTAACATGATCCCCAAAAAAAAAAAAATCCACCAAAGACAGGCAGGAAAAATTTTAAATGTTAAACAAGATGCTTGGTATCTTAAACCCTGAAGGAAAGTTACATTTCACTTGCAACGTTTTCAGTAAAAAAAATTAACTGAAGATAATTCCATCTCTTGACTGAGCAAATTTGGTCTTTGGACAGACTCCAAGGTTCTTGGCTCCTAAATACTTTCATGCTGACCTTCAGTCATTCCAGAAGACATTAACTCTACAAAACAAATGATTGTCACTAGCTTTGAAGTATGACACCATTGCTTTGAAAGTGTTTTATTTATAGATGTAGAAAAGTATGTGTAGGAGTTCTTGATTTTTTTTCCTCTCTGTGTAACTCTATGTGCAATTTCCCTCCCTTAAGAGACCTTCCGCCTTAACTGTCTTCCTCTTAGCCAAATAAATTAAGCTTTTATGAAGCAACATAGCATCCTACCTTATATATCATATCATTTTGCTTGTGTTCTTCCTATCCCCTACTACTAGCAGTCATATTCCCAACATGCTTATTACAAATATCTTCGTGTTTTTCAATCTGTAAAACTCATTTCTTCCTCCATGTAAATGTAAATGCTTTCTTCTTTTCTGGGTATTATCCTGTACATAAAAATACTGAAATCGCTGCCACAAATTAGTTAGTATCTATTAGTTAGTCAACACAGAAATTCTTTTTACAGTAAGTTGCCTTCTGGTTTATCTTGTTATGTCTACTCAAACTTCAGCTCTCTACTCCCAGACTTTAAATAAACTGGATATACAAATTCTGCATCCAATCCTTACTTTGTCTTTGAATATTACAGATAGCAATATTAAACACGCATCCTTATGAGAAAATAGGTTTTTTTACTTTTACCATTGATAAAAACTAGTAATTCTATTCTCTGTTTCTTCCCTGCTCTCTTACCAAATAAAATACCCATCTCTTAAATGCCTGCTTACTTACTGGAATAAATTAGATGAAAAGACAGATTATTTAAAAATCCTGAAGATTATGTAGGTGGTACCACACTTCTTGCATTTTACTGATTAAGACATTCTAAACCACTAAGTAACTCCTTTAATGGACTCTTTGTAAAGGTTAGCTCCACTATGATTTTTTATTTTCTTTTTTAATACTGCTAGAGGAAATTAGGCAGGCAATGATAGTTATCACTGTTTTGATTTTTATCACTTCATTGTAATATTTTAGATTTTTTTTTTAAATCTTACATGACCAAAACAAAATATTGAAACTTTCTAGTATTTGGATGCAGTAGCTTTTATTTTGTTATTTCATCTATTGCTGAAGACTAAACAGAGGCTGGCTGTGTGAAAAATAAGCATTGCTATTATGCACAATTTTAATAACATGACAACTCTTGTACAAGCAACAGAAAGATTTCCCTGTACTACGAACTCTAGTTACACAGTCAGTTCCATTCATTAATTCTTTTCTTTTGGAAATTCATTGAAAATGAAAACTCCGTATAGTCATCACAATATTTTAGAAATAACCTTGTGTACATAGTTAATAGTGCAATCTTGTGCATTGGTTTGCAGGTTTTTGCTCCCTGAAATACACAGATACCTTCTTTAGAAATCATGTTGCAGGTTCTTCATCTGCCCATCACAGCAGGAGTCATTGATGAATGCCTTTCAGTTATATTTAAATGATAATTAACAGAGAACACAGGCATTACTGAAAGAACAACAAAATAATTTACAGTTATATCTTAAATATGTCCTATATTACATATAGGACACTGAAAAAAAAAAACCCACAGAAAAATACTTGCACATTTGTAATTCTGAATGAAGAGTCTATAGAAATTTAAATGGTATGTGTAAACACTAGACTGAAATTTCGAGAGTGACAGATAAGGATGCATCAAGAGACAAGAAAAGGTTATGAAAATGGGGGAATCAATGTGCAGTTTCTTAAAGCTGAGAATATGTTTAAATTTGAAGCCGTTGAAAAACAGACTTTGTGCAGAAGAGATTATCATAGACTCAAACATTCGTATCACCAATATGATCTGTTAACTTTCACAGCACAGCGGGTATTGAAAGGACTGAAGAGTGAAAGAAATAAGTATACAGACAGATGGGGGTTATTTGGCTGAATGTAGTACTGGAAAGATTTTTGGAAGCTGTGAGAAGGAATGTGAGGAGAGGAGAGGAGAGGAGAGGAG
>NW_010387906.1:2823-18978 GCF_000710305.1 Buceros rhinoceros silvestris | reverse complement strand
GCAGACAGATGGGGGTTATTTGGCTGAATGTAGTACTGGAAAGATTTTTGGAAGCTGTGAGAAGGAATGTGAGGAGAGGAGAGGAGAGGAGAGGAGAGGAGAGGAGAGGAGAGGAGGAAGGACTAATGATGGAAGAAGGGAATGAAGGAGTCTAAAACCTGAACTTCCCTTCTTTTTGAAAATGTTTCCTTTTCTTGGAAAGAGACAGCACTACAGAAATAGATGGATTGGCTCTGTCTAGGGCCTCATGGTAACTTGATTTATTTCAGATGTATATCTGTATGTAGATAATGTCTTATGTTGATGTAAATACCTTCATAGAACGGTATAAATACCTTCATATAGTGACATAAATCCAGTTAATCTATTGGAGTGTGAAATTTTAGAAAGATACTCAAATTAATGAAGGAGAAGACAAATGTAAACTCGGCTTATTCTGAGTACATCTCAAAATTAGGTTTCTCTTCTTGATAAATACAGAAAAAGGATGGTAAAAATCAGTGATTCCTGTTTTCAGGACACTCTGTCATTCGGTGTGCACCAAGGACTATATCTGCTCTCATGAATGTCAAAAGGATTTTGCAATTAACTTCACAGCATGGCGAGGCCCTGGGTCTTTAAAAATAGAGTTGTGGTATAACTCACAAAGTTCTCAGAAGTTTTGATTTTTTTCTTTTTAACTTTTTTTATATTGTTTTATATAAAGGCTAACACTTCAGCTACTTATTTTTTAAAAGCTAGGTATTTTAAAATATTTAATCTTATACTTTTTTCTCACTAATTATTCTACAATCTGTAGTATGCTATTTTTCTTACTTTCGTTTTTTTGACAGTTTCAGTTATAGTTCCAAAGAAACACAGCAAGACTGAGATTGAAAAAATTCTGTTGTTATATTGAGTACTGTTTTATTCAACCAGAAAAATACAAAAGGCAAAAGTGTGCTTTAAATGTCAACTGGAAATAAAGCATGTTTGTTATGTATATATATCTGCCTCAAGAGAAGCAGAATAAAAAGAGGAAACTTCAGCAAAAATTTTTCACTTTTGATTAAAGAAATTGTGTTATATTGACTTCAAGTAAATTAATAATCAAAATACAGACTCTATTATTACAATATGGTGCACTATAGATAGATACAGCCTGCACAGTTGATATCTTAGTTATATTTTAATTGGTACATCAATTAATTATTTTGTAACACCTAGCACATCATTATGACATTTAGCTTTTTAAAAATAGTTTAGAACTAAATACTTTTAACAATGATTGATTGTAAGTTGGTTAAGCATAAGAATATTTTTCAAAAAATATTCTTCATTGTCTACAAAAAAATACAAATTCTAGTTCAATATTTGCTTAAAATATATAACAAAACCTTCAGCTGTAAAATGCTCCCAGCTTGGTTAAATGAATCATTATGCTACTGAAACCCAAAAAAGAGCACAGAAAGAGCATCTATTACAGACCCTTTTCAACACCAACATCATTTCTGAAAGCGTGGTGAACTATATTGCCTCTAGACATGACTGCCCCAAATATAGTGAAGTCAGACTAAGCAAGTTTCAGTCACTGTATACTGTAAGCATTTGGGTCATTATTTTGGAAGCACTAGTTAATCTGGTTTGGAAAATAACTATTCCACAGCAACTCACAACATTAAATAGAATAAACAGATTTATCTGAAAAACAACTGAAAAGCCAGTAAAGTTAAATAATAGAATTCTGAAACTGGGGAAAATCAAAGCAAAACAAAACAAAAAAACCCAAACCAAAACAAAAAAAAAACCCAAAACCACCAATGAAACCCCACACCTCCCCCATAAACACAATCAAACTCCTCCAAAACCCAGGATATGTTAGCCATCATTTAGTAATTATCAAAGCTATATGCTGTTGAAAGGGTAGATTAAAAAGGACAATAAATCAAATTATCTTTTCAAATCCTCAACTTCTATTTCCTGCACTCAGGTTTAAAATTTAAGCCTCAGAATGAGATTGGGACAGAACAGACTGAATGGTAAGATAATATTTTGGAGTCCTTTTCTCTCTGAAGAGCAAAGTAAACAGTTGCTTTTGTTTCAGGGCTAAAACCACAGAAGTACAGTTCAAGAAGGTAAGCAGTACTGCCACTCTTACTTTGTCTAGGTTTTGTGTTTGAATGTGTGTGTGTGGTTTGTGGTGTATGTGTCTTTTGGGGTTTTTAAATGATTATACATTCTTCCTTTCAAGTAATGTTCAGTGTACTCGGTGTCCAATTTATCCCGCTCTTCAGTTTAAAGGTTACCTAGTAAGTGCTAGATGAGTCTCTCATTAAATAATAATTTCGGTAAGCCTGTTGTTGGAAAATTCCCTTGAATGTCAACATTTACATTTCTTCTTCAGGCTTCTGTTAGATACTGAAGCAGATGCACGTATCCTATTTTGATTCTAAAAGCAATTCCATGAACAGTAAGGTACAATGTAACATGAATGATAGTAGCTTCATGTTCATTTCTAAAACCCACATTAAATTTATGTTTTCTATTTGTATTAAACTATTTAACAGAGTCCTCCATGTATTTAGGTGTGTTCTCTAACACATGATACCATTAACAGGTCAAAAGAAAGGATTTGCCAGAAGTCTGATCCCAACCTTATGGGATGCAATGGAGAGAAGCTCTCTGACTTGAGTGAGTTAAAGTCAGATTTAATATACTTCACAAAACTGGTAGTCTGGCCTAGATTTGCCAATGATTACTGAAGTTAGTAATAATTTCTGGCCTTCTGTTCAGAAATCTAAATACACATTGGTTTGAAACAGAGGTTCATTATCATATTAAAAAATAAGCAAATTCAACATTCCTTCTGTCCAACAAAATAATTTTGAATCACTGTCACAACAAGCCCAATATGTAGAAAAATTGACAAACTCAGGCATAAAAAGCCGGAAAGCAAGACTGAGTGAAACATAGTCTTTCTTATCACTACTTGGAAATAATGGTTGAAGAAGTATTAAGATTAGTAACATGTGATTTTCAGTCCTCTTGTTTGTAAAAAAAGTAAAAACTTTTAAACAGGCACAGTAATATCAAAATTTAATGACAAATTAGTATTAAATTTAACCAGATTGAAATAAGTCTGTTAGCTTTGTATCAAACTACACCTTCCTTTACGTATATTTTCTATTTCTTGAGTTATTAATGTTGCCAGTCACTCTGTGAAGTGCACTGTTCTTAACACATTTCAAGCTACATGAATCTTGAGAAAAAGTGATGTTCAGATATTTCATATCTTTGATACCACCATTTGCTAGCTCAGTGTTTCTCTTTCTAAAGAGAGATTTTATAAAGACCAAGTTGTTTCAAGGGAACTTAGATAGAAAAAGAAAATAATATATTTTCTGTATGAAGTTTAAATAATACTGAATACCTGTGGCAGGTGAACCCTCCTACACACACACAACAACCCTCCCACCCCCTGCACAACACATACACACACACACACACACACCCCCTGCCTTGGTCTGAGAAACTTACAATCACTAAAAGGCAGCGGTTGCTGGGCAGATTTTAGAGAAACTGCTAGAAACCTTCAGAAGCTTCTTGCTAGCTTTGGCCAGGCCCATTGGTGCATATACATGCCTAGAAAGCAGTTCTGCAGCCAATAGGACCATATGGACCATATATGACCATATATGACCACAACACAGGGCGTCTCTCCTCTTGGGCTGGGACACTGCCTAACAAAACTCTTCGAGGTTGAGAGTCCTCGCCTTTGATTAGGTTGAGTGTTTGCACATTCTAGATTATTATTCGAGCTTAGAAGTGGGAGGGTGTAGTGCAGTAATTAGTTCCTTCAACCAATAATCAGAACCTGTCTGAGCTTGTCTGAGCTTCCATTTGTTAATATTTTTAAGAAAACCTCTTGAATTATGTTGGCTGGTTAACTGGCTGGTTGGCTGGTTAACTGGTTATTGTCTCATGACAATAGCTTGCAAGATTTGAAGTACATTACAAAGCTGTCTTAATAAGAAAAAGACATTTCAGCCAATCTGGAAATTTAACATGTATCTTTTGACATAAAACATAGGATTTATATTACAAGGTTTAAGCTGCTTAAAAGTTAGACGTCAGCTGAGTTTGTCAAATAGGCTTCTTTTATAGTTGATAGACAGTTATGTTTTGAAATGTTGTCTTAAAAAGGTGTATAAAGAACACAGACAGCAAGTTTAGTTAAGTTTAATATGGTTAAACCCACAGAATATATTAAATTAACCAAAACTGATCCCTTCTTTTAAAAACTTAAAAAAACCAACAAAAAACAATCCAAAGAACCCTGTCTTTTCTCTGTGAAACACTTGTCTCATTCTTCCACTTTTTCCTCACCTTGCTGGCTTAAAATCTTAACTCTTAAATACATCACTTTTTCTTCTGTCCTTGTCAGCATGACTTTACCTTGCATTTCTTCTGAAGATTGTACTCCATAACTGGCTGTTACTCATTGAAACTTTAACTTATCGAGAAAAGACCCCAGAAACTTCCAGTACTACGAGTTACCCAGGAACAGGAAAGCAAAGAAATAGTGGCTATGTCTATACTGCTCTGCACCAGTGCCATTAACTCCCACAGGTTTACCAGTAGATTGCTGATCACTGCCATGGTGCAGACCAGGATCAACCTTCCATCAGCTGCAAGCAGGTTTGAAAATCAGTGACTCACAGCATTTTCCAGTGTGACCTGTAAGTAATACAGGGGCTGTATAAGTATGATCTTAAGTACTCTGGAACTTAGTATAAAAAGCTGACCCTCAGGCTCATGACATCACACTATGCCTCAGCACCTATGCACGATTTCTTCTAACATTCAGTGGTAAAGGCATAGCAAATTTGTAAAAGTCCTCTCCACTTAGCCTTGCTGTTAGAACTACACGGTGCCTCCAGCAAGATGCCACATGGGCAAGAGGAATGATACACTTAACTGTCACTCCGAAAGTATTATGATTTTGATTGCAGTTCTTGTCTGTCCCATCAGCTTCTTAGACACTGAAAATTGCTGTGACAGAGGTGACAGATTCAGCTGAAAGGGTGGTAAGGCAGTGAAACAGATTACCTAGAAAAGTTGTGGATTCCCTATCATGGGAAGTGTTCAAAGCAATGCTGGACAGGGGCTTTGAGCCACTTGATCTAGTTAAAGATGTCCTTACCCATGGCAGAGGGGTTGGAATAGATGATCTTTGAAGGTCCAAACCATTCTATGATTCCATGATTTTGTTCCAATTGTGCATAAAGACTGAGTCAAGCAAAGAGGCAGAGGTAAGTGCTTCATAGTTTGAGACATTGTGTTGGAAAGTTGAAAGGGAGTTGTCCTTCCCACGTAGTCCCTTCTGTGGGATTCCACAAGGACCGACAAGACTATAGAGCCACCTCTTTAGAGGAAAAGAAACAGTCTTCCCCTCTGATGGGAGGAATGAGCAAGCAAGCAGCACCATGTGCAAGAATACCTCACAAAAATTCACAAAAATCCATGAAGCGGTTGAGTAGATCATCCACTTAAACAAGGAGAACCTGCTATGTGTGCAGAAGACAAAGGAAAATGTAGTTGTGAGAAAGTGTGGAAGAATTTCAGAGGGTTAGACAGATTCACCGAAAAGTCTCAAGAGGTGTTTTCCCAGTAATAATGGTCAGAGTTCCCTCACTCTTAGGTCTGCTGAATGTCTCCTGTGCCTGCCTGACTTCGAGAAGAAAATGTCTACATGACAGACAATCAAAATACATGATAAGGTGTCATGGTTTAATCCCATCTGGCAAATAAGCACCATGCAGCTGCTCCCTCACTCCTCTCTCTATGCCTCCCATTAGGATGGGGAAGACAATTGGGGGAAAAAAAGTATATCTCATGGGTTAAGATAAGAACAGTTTAATAATCAAAATAAAATATAACGATAATAATATTAATAGTAGTAATGAAAAGGAAGATAAAAAAGAGAGAAATAAAAGGTAAGAAAAAGACAAATGATGCACAATGGAATTGCTCATCACCTGCTGACTGATCCCTGAGCAGTGATTGGCCCGCCATGGCCACCTCCCCCCAGTTTATATACTGAGCATGACATCCTACAGTATAACAAAATATCCCTTTGGCTAGTTCAGATCAGATGTCCTGGCCATGCTCCCTCTCAGCTTCTTGTGCACCCTCTCGCTGGCAGAGAATGGGAAACTGAAAAGTCCTTAACTTAGGAAAAGTGCTACTTAGAAACTGAAACATCAGTGTGTTATCAACATTATTTTCATCCTAAATCCAAAACACAACACTGTACTGTCTACTAGGAAGAAAATTAACTCTATCCAAGAGAAGATCAGAACATAGGTGTTGTCTCATTAAAACAAAAAAACCCAATGTATAAATAACCAATAAATCAGCTAGAACTCAATGATTATGCTTTGCCTACTCATGAGTTCAGGTACAAGAACTTCACTTTCATTAAGTGCTCACTTAGACAATTTTGTAGGAAAGGTTACTTCACTACTAGGATACTATATTTTAACTACCCACTCTGCAACTCAAAGGAATCCTGGAGAAGTTGACTGCTTGTTATCTTTAATCTTGCAGTAATTTTAACAACTTTCCAAATAGATTAAAAATTGCACTTAGATTTCTTGCACACCATCCATTCATAAAATGCATTACATTAGTTTTTTCACCACAGGCTAGCATGTGCCTTTTGTCACATTGAATTTATCATTCTGTGACTGAAACCCTATTAAAAGTATTAACGTTCTATATTCCCAGAAACACGGTTTTGATGAAATATCAACCTGACATGAATATGACCTATGTTAATTTTTTAAGACATAGGAGATCAAATTCAGTTTTTGATAATGTAAAAAAAAATCTAGAAAAATAACAAAGATCCATCATGGTATACATTGTATTTCTCTAAGTTAATAATAAAGGAATTTTTACACATATTAATTCTGTATCTTAGGAAGATTTGATGTGATGGCTTGACACTGTAAAACTTGGAGGAAACTAGTATGAATCTGATGATAAACTTATTTCTTCAGTTCAATGTTTTACTCCAAAGAATGAATATAGGAATGGGGAAGGGGAGTCTGAAGGAGGTTGTTGTGTCAAAAAGACACAATTGCACTCAAATACTTGTTTTAAAGGATAATAATTCAATTTTCTCTCACCACCTCCTTTCTAATTCCTACTCAAAACCCCATGCATATTTTTATCCAAAAATGAAACCAGGCACAGCTGTCACTTCTAATTAAATTTCAATAACTCATGTTGAGTATTTGTGAATTTGATTTAATTGTGTTAGCACTGATTTCAATAAATACAGAGGAAAGCCTTCTTCTTTAATATAACAGCAAATTAGAAAAAAAAAAGTCCACCAAAAATATCTTGGGGGAAAAAGAAAGGTTTTGTGGGTTTTTTCCGCTGGGTCTATATTGTCAAAGTGAAACACAGTGCTAGTATTTATTTCGGTTGTGTGGCTACATTGCCAAGCAGTCCTATTTCTTAGAAATCGTCTCTGCATTCACCACATAATATCTATTAAAGGGAATCAAGGTACTTGCCAGTTTTCTAAAAAAGAGACATATAGAATATGCACTTCCCCAAAACTGTGTTGAATTATTTTTTCACATGTACCTAAACAGATAAGGTTAGTTTCACAGCATATTATTTTGCTTACTGAATATCATGTATAACATTGTGCAATTTATAATATATGCCTTGAGACTGATTTCTAAGAAAGGTGAAACACAATGAAAATGAAACAATTTTTACCATTTTTAATTAAATCTTATCTGATAACACATTTTAGATTTTACATTGTAGATGTCATATTCCTGGTGAAGCAATTTAACACTCTTAAATATGCAAACAAAAAGTATTTAGCCTCTCCAACTATATGCAATTCCTCAGCTGGAAAGTTTGAAAGGAAAACTTAAATAGGTGTTATAAACAACTAGGCGCTGTTGAAAGCAATGGGACAGAATTAGCATCTTTAATTTTAGAGAATCGCAATATTTTAAAATAATTTTCTACTGACTGTAGTGACTTCAGATTTCTCTTTCGAGATGAGTTTCAAAGGTCGTCTGTGGTTTGGAGAGGTCTTACGTTTGGTCTTACTTATTATTTTCCCTAGCTGGAAGGAAAACATCACCCAGGGCCCTAGGATCCTCTGCCTCATGCTTCCCTTTGTGCTATAGACACTTTCAATCTGCTCAGGCAAATCTTGTCCATACCTTTTGTAAGTGAAGAGCAGAAAGTTGTTAGCATTCAGAAAACAGTTACAGAAATAAGCAAAGACTTTAGAAAACTGCTTTGTGTTTACCTGATTGAAGAAATTAACATATTTAAATTTCAGAGGCTAAAAAGCGACTCACAAGTAATCTCCAAATATATCTGCCTGAGTACATATAGATGTGTACATCCACATTCTCCTAGTCATAACAACTTGACTATCGTTATAAACTTCCAAGACATGACTCATCTCATCCTAACTAGTTATTTACTTTTAGATAGATGAATCTAACTGTAAAAATGCCTAATTTGTCTCTATTGTTTATTTAATAAGCCTAAGGTGACTAGTAGACATTTTAAGCTTCGATGAGGTTAATTTCTCCTTAAGTGGCTCAATTCAATTATACAGATATAGCTGTCGAATACCTTTTTGAATGTCATAGTATCTCCTCCATGACCTCCTGCTGGTGTTCCAGAATAATGCATATCTTCCATAAATCCTGTGTCATAGCAGATAAGCCTGTGTGGATATCTTGAATACCCTGAGGTATCTTAAATGGCACTATATGTACTACGTTTAGACAGCTGAACTGAGCCTTAAATGTACGTAGTGATTCCTGAAATGTTTTTGATCACAAGTTTCTGTGAGCGTTAGCAACTGGATGTATTTTTATTTGGAAAGTGAAGATAGCTCAGCAGATGGAGCCAACCACAAACAGCCTCTGAATAGCCTGGTTAGAGAGCTGCCAATCATAAAACAATCTCCCACAATATTCTCATAGGTAAGCTTAGGACGTATGTGTTGGGTGAGTGGACAGTGAGGTGGATTGAGAACTGGCTGAAGGACAGAGCTCAAAGGGTTTTGATCAGAGTCTAGTTGAAGGCCTGTAGTTAGCGGTGTGCCCGAGGGGTCAGTACTGGATCCAGTCTTATTCATCAATGACCTTGAAGAAGGGATAGACAGTACCCTCAGCAAGTTTGCTGATGGTATAAAACTGGCAGGAACGGCTGATATATTGGAAGGCTGTGCTGCTATTCAGTGAGATTGGACAGGCTGGACAGCTGAGTGGAGGGAAACTTAATGAAGTTCAACAAGGACATGCGTAGGATTCTGTACCATAACCCCAAGCACCAGTACAGGTTAGGACTTGATCTGCTGGAAAGCAGCTCTGCAGAAAAGGATATGGGAGTCCTGGTGTGTAACAAGTCAGCCATTAGCCAGCAATGTGCCCTGGTAGCCAAGAGGGCCAATGGTATCCTGTGGTGCACTAAAAAAAATTGTGGCCAGCACGTTGATGGAGGTTCTCCTCCTCTGCTCTGCCCTAGTGAGGCCACATCTTCAGTCTTGTGTCTAGTTCTAGCTCCCCAGTTCAAGAGAGATGAGGAACTACTGGAGAGAGTCCAGTGGAGGGATACAAAGATGATTAGGCAGATGTTTCTCCGCCCACCTATGTGCGGAGGTTATAATTATATTTTTCCTTTTATTATTTGGAACTTGAATTAATGTCAAAGCTGTGATGCATATTTAAGTTACATCCACATGCCTCAAAAACTTTATACTTCAATCACATTTACAGCTATACTGGGTGTGTGGTCCAAATAAGTATCTTTTAAGCCATTTCTAATCTCTCAGCTGTTTTAAGGGGAAAAAAAATGGATCCTGGTACTTGGTTTTTCAGTGCCACTTCTGAAAGTATCTTTTTTTATTGCTGTCTGAAGTTCAATAGGCACAAAACTGACTAATATCCCTTTCCGATCTTAATAATACATCTTATCTATGGATAAATGATGCCTAAATTTAGCTTCCTAAACCTAAAAAAAGTGCTTGATCTGAAGTATGCTGAAATGGCTAGAATTTTTTGAAATTGCTGGAAATCTTACCGTTGGCAACGATAGCTTCTGGATCAGGGACTGAAAAGCCTGAGCAGCTTCGTTTTCAAAAGCTCTGTGTGTCTATGTATTCTCACTGATGTCAGGGGATTAAAAGGAAAATAAATTATCAGTTTTGCCTAAACACAGCAAATGAAACAAATAATAGGGTAAAGTACATCTGAGAAGGAGATCAGTATTGACCTCTTTTTGAGCAACCTATGATTCTTTTCTGGTTTTCTGTCATTGTTCTTTGAAGTTACGTGTATACGTTTGTTCTCCTTTTCCCTGAGCATTGTATAAGCAAATAAAAAGTAGTGATACAGAAGCACAAGCAAAAGAACCGACCTGTCAGCAGCTATCTAGAACTTTAATGTTTTTCCTGTAAAAAAAAAAACTAAAAAACTTCATAAAAAGAAGAAAAAAACCCTATATATGAAAACTTCATGGTAACAGCTGTAGACACTCACAAGTGTAGAAAACCTTTTATCTTTATAACATGTCATGCTGAATTTTACAGATTTCTACTTACTTACACAAGTAGTAGGCTCTGCAACTAAAATGTGTTTCTCTACATAGATATCAATTCAGTTGAAATAATTACAGAGAGTCATAAGTATAATTTTTGTGCTCAATTTTTATGAGGTCATCATTGAGATCAGCTATCTGATCTATCAGCTATTATGAAATTTATAAAAATCCGTATTCTTGGGCCTTTATGTCCAAACTCTCACACAAGTTTCTCTGAACAAAGCAAGAACAGCAAAAGTTTTGGAAGTTCCGCTTTAAAGCTATCCACATCCCCATGCTCCTAGCTGTCATTTGGCAAGAAATCTTTCCCTGCACTTTTCTGGGAAACTTAAGCTATATTAAAGATGGTTATATGTGTCATCTTGATGATATAGTAGAAGAGGAAATCTTATTATGGTACTATTGCTATTTTTTAAACCTGCTCCTGTTTCAGGACGAAGATTCACAGGGCAGATGAGCTGGTCCAGCTATGAGTCTAGTATGTATCTAAAGCAAGAAGTTATCTCATCACTCCCCTCAGTTTTTCTTCCTCTATGTTCAACTTAGTCATGATGCTTCTCCTGAGCCAATAAAATGCTTGTCTAATTCCTCAGTGAACTGATTCAGCTCATTCAACCACAAAAATAATGCAACATGGGGGAAAAAAATAGCCAAAAATCACAAACAGATTTCTGACTGTGTGGGGCAATGTAATACTTCACCAAAGTCTAAGGAGAGATGTGGTTTACAAAGGAGAGGGTGCTGTATGCTTGAGCATGCAGCTACAAGCAAGGAGGAAAGGGGAAATTAGTAGGTCTCGGAAACTGAGTTGTGAATTCATCATGGATACTTGAGGAACTCTCACCGAGATTAATTTTAGCGACCTTTTTCATTCTGCTATGACTTCTCTGCCTCTAAAGAAAAACATCTTATAAGTAATAAATTTTATCCGTTAATAAATTAAGTGAAACAGAAGGCAAAAGAAGAGGAAATGCAAAGAAATTAACCCTGGACCAGAAAGTACAAAGAAAAAGAAACATCAGAAACAGACTAGCTTGCCCTTTTCAGTCAAAGCCGTGTAAGTTCTGACATCTTGACCCAGTGTGTCAGAGTTACTCACTGAATGCATTTGATAAAGAAAATCAAAATTAACAGAAGATTTCTAAGATGGTAAGAAGATGAATTATTAAGAGATGAAGAATCAGGCAGGAGGGAAGCATCTTTTTAATGATTAATACAACCACAAAAGCTAGATGAATACCAGAATATTTACTGCATACAAAAACGTGGGAGACACCATCACTTCAGAATAATGTTGAGGACAAGTACTGAGGCTGACTGAGCAACCTGAAGATCAGAGCTGTGAAAAACAGATTAGTATTTGGAGAAGGAGAAGGGAAAAGGCTAGATAGAGCATGGGGGAATGTTTAAATGTGCAGTTCAAGCTGGGGAAGTGTGATGGCACTGTCACAACCTGCTGCTTTTGCTCTGCTTGAGACAGATAGTGGAGAAACAGGAGTTTGACTGTAAGCTGTTGGTGGTACTGTAGGTCTAAGCCAAGTACTGAAGAGGCTGGGATGTAAAGAATGTCTACTGGAGGGCACTGTAGATCTGGACCAGCTGTTAGCCATGTCACTTTGTGATTTTATATGAAGAGAAGAGATCTGAGGACCGTAAAATCAAGAGTGTGTCCAGATGCCAGTGACTGGGGAGGCTGAGGATCTGAGGCCAGCTTCTGGATATCCTGAGTGCGTATGGCCAGTTGCTGATGCAATCCGTATTTTGTGTATAGATACCTATACCCTTGCATATATTCCACTCTCAGACTCAACTCCTGATCAGCTGGGGAGAAGGATCAGGACTGAGCCATCGGTACTATTCACAGTCATGTGAGTGCTCTCGGTATTTATGTGGGTTCTTGAAAGGTAATGTTTTCTGTTTCCACATGGCCAGATGTGTACGTGCATTGTTTATGAGTATGTATACATCTATCAGGAATACATGTCCTCCCTTGTTTCTGGTGGCACCTGGAGAAACAGAGACCTTGCATCTATTGGGCTACCAGATCAGGCAACTCCTAGTAAATTTCTGATTAAATATGTGATTCATTTTAGACTACAATAGAAATTACAAAGATAATCAACCGTTTCACTTATTCTATATTAGGAGACTTACTGTATTGTAAATCATTAGACTGTTAGATAATAAATGTTAAGGTTCTTAAAAAGTTAGATTGACATATCTAGACAGAACTAATAGAACATAATTGTCCTGTAAACATCTGAAATTAATCACTCAGCCATTAAGAACATTTTTATGTATAAGAATATAGAAATGTATCCACATACACGTTTATTTTATTTTTAGTTTCAGGTTCTCAGTTTTGCTACTTTCTAGCACGAGTCAACAGTTATTATGTAGTGTTTTAAATCCCTTATGTGGAGGATTTTCTTACCTACTTCAAAAAGTGCGATCACAAGAATGAAAATTGCTGATGGTGAGACAAAAGATAGTTTAATTAAATTAGAATACTAGAATCCTAGAATATCTCAAGTTGGAAGAAACTCGTAAGGATCATCAAGACCAGCTCCCTGCTCCGACTTACCTAAAACTAAATTATATGACTAAGAGCATCGTCCAGATGCTCTTCGAACTCAAACATGTTTGGATTGTGTCTGTGTATTCCAACATTTGTTTTTCTCTACTCTCAAAGTGGATATTAAACACAACAACCAGTGGTTTCATCAGTTATCTATTGAGCATTTAGCAATCCATTGTAATGTTTCACGTTTCTTTGTAAATTCACTCATTTGGTGTTTGAATCCCTTAGCTCATTCACTAACATGTCATGGTAATAAAGTAATATTGTTTGCTTTCCTTAAAAAAAGAATCTGAATATTACCATGAGATAAAGAAAAAGGCACTTCAATTTTTGTTAGTTCTATTTTATACTATCAGCATCTTTTCTACAACGCTATTATACAATATAATTTTATATTAACATCTTCATTCTCTTCATTACCTGTGAAATATCTATGAATTTTGCCTCATGCTGGCATTCTCATTATACTATTAAATATGTGAAATCATTGGGGTTTGTATTTATTTATTTTCACTAAGATTTATTACATAACTCTTCAGTTACTGTCTGTTCCATTTACGGGATACCTTGCTCCTCACCTTGCTCTTCGTTACGATCTGCTATTAGCCTTCTCACAGTTTGATTCCACCTGCCATATTCCAGTCTAATGGAATTCACCATTACTGCAAATTTGGATCTGTTAAATATGAATTACCTCAACCTGAGCAATGTGGGATTGCAGTAATCATCCTCGGAGTCCATAAAAAATTGTATGGAGTTATTTTACATTAAAATGATAGCATACTGAAATCTATATTTCTGTTTAAGTTTTCCTTCATTCCAATACCAGTACATGTTGGATGCTTTTTTCCGTTACCAACATAGGATTGTTAAATATGCTATTTTCAGTGAGCTGCTGGTAACACTGACATAGAATTTGATCTTGTCAAAATATTCACCTGAATCTCAATCATAGTATGACACAGAATAGAATTTTAGGGAAAACCGGCATATTTAGAAAAGGTGGATTCGTATTATCTGACTTCAGGTGTCATTGAACATAAGAACTCTTCACTGTGAGTTTCATATTGCTACTGAATATTTGTGAGTGACTAGATATATATACATTAAAACCACAGAATAGCCGAGCTTTGAGGAGATGTCTGGACATTGCCTGGTCCACACACCCTGCTCAAGCAGGGCTACCTGGAGCCAGTTGCCCAGGACTGTCCATATGGCTTTTGAGTATCTCTGGTGATAAAGACTCCACCACATACCTGGGCAACTTGTGGCAGTGCTCAGTCACCTTCACAATAAAAAATCATTTCCTGATATTCAGATATCCTGTGTTTCGAGCTGTGTCTGTTGCCTCTTGTACTACCACTGGGTTCCACTGAAGAGTCTGACTACATCTTCAATAAACTCTTTCTTCAGTTATTTAATGAGAGTCTGCTCTTGAGCCTTCCCTTCTCCACTCTCTCCTGGAAAGATGCTCCAGTCTCTTCACCATTTTTGTGAATCTTTGTTGGATTCTCTCTAGTAAGTCCAGGTCTCTCACACTGAGGAGCCCAGAACTAGACTTACTCCATGTGTGACCTCACCAGGGCTGAGTAAAGGGGAAAGATTGCCTACCTTGACCTGCTGGCAGTGCTTTTCCTAATGCAGCCAATTAATTTTCTCTGCAGCAAGGGTACATGGTTGGTACATGTTGAACTTGTTTTCTATCAGGACCACCAGCTCCTTTTCTGCTAAGCTGCTTTCCAGTAGGACAGTACCCGGCATATACTAGTGCCTGGGATTGTCCCTCCCCAGGTGCAGGACTTTACACTGCTCCTTGTTGACCTTCATGAGGTTCCTGTCAGCCCATTTCTCCAGTCTGACGTACCTCTGGATGGCATCATTACCCTCTGGCCTATCAGCTACTCCTCCCAGTTTCGTGCTATCAACAGACTTGTTGAGGATGAACTCTGCCTTATCATCCAGATCATTAATGAAGATATTTATGAGGATTGGATCCAGTATTAACCCCCGGGGTACACAACTAGGCCTCCAGCTAAACTTCATGTAACTGATTGACACTCTCTTGGTCTGTCCATTCAGACGTTTTTCAATCCAACTCATTTCTGTTCAAGCCCATACTTCATCAGCTTCTCTTTGAGGACTTTACAGGACACAAAGTCAAAAGCCTTAATGAAGTCAAGGTAGACAATATCCAGTGCTCTTCCCCCACCGACTGAGCCAATCATTCCATCATAGAAGATTATCAGATTGGTTAAGCACCATTTCCCTTTGGAAAATCCATGTTGACCACACTTGATGACTGCCTTTTCCTTAATGTACCTGGAAAAGATTTTTGGAATTACTCACCTTCTCAGGGACTGAGGTGAGGCTGACCAGCCTGTAGCTCCCTGAGTTATGCTTCTTGCCCTGTTTGCAGATATAAACAAATATCAATGCACGTACACACCCATGTACATTCATATTTAATATGTATACCAGTTAGGGGATCAAGAGATTGATGTGATGGGGGCATTTGGAAGACTAGTATCAAACTTCAAAACTGAATTGACTGAATTGGTATTTACTAATGCATATTTCACATGGTGAGTCCTTAAGCATTATCAGTCACTATCATTATGCATAAAAACCAACTAATACTTAACAAATTTATCTTCAATAAGCCCTGAGCAGAGGCTGTACAGTTACAGTTAACACTGTAATAATTGATTGTTCTATCACACACAGAAGCAGAGACAGAGGATCAAGAACTCTTTGAGGGAGGATGGAAATGAAATGGTCTTCTGTCTTCACCATCTTTCCTTTCTACTCTTCAGTATTCATAACCTTTGCATTCCCCAAAAGACAGGAGGTGATTTCATCTGCTGCCAACAGTTCGTCTTATTTGTATGATTGGATCTTATCTGGGTTTCACTAAGCATCTTTCCTGGTTATTCAGCAGG
>NW_010387906.1:0-2697 GCF_000710305.1 Buceros rhinoceros silvestris | reverse complement strand
CAGCAGGATTGTTGGGGTTCTATCTCATACTTTTCTTGTTCATTATCACAGTTTTGTGATATCTTGCAGATTTTACTACTTTACACTTGTTTTCCTGTATGTCGTTTTTTCATTTGTGCCACAAGCTTCCCTTTGCTCCTTTTCAGTTATCTGCTATTTATACATTTAGATTAAACTGTTTCACAAAATAATTGTTGCTGGTTATACAATTAGTGTTATTACCATGCTGGAAAATACTTAGATGCTACTGTTTCTGACTGGATTGAAGAACAGCAAATATCGGGAAGGAAAATGTAAAGGAGAATGCTTCTCCATAATTGTTCCCCTGTCACCAGTTTGGCCGAGGCTGAGCCAAGGTCCGGTAATGATAATACCTTCCCCAACCTCTGAGTATTTTATCCTCTCCCAGGCTGAGCCCAGAGCATACCAGTTGTAAACAACATCCAAAAGATATCTCTAAACTAGTTGCTGTCCAAGGCAAACTAGGATAGATTAAGATTTTATTTAAATCCAAATGTAGTCCTGCTCTTAAATGACTTCCAGCCTTGTAGCCTTAGCAAATACCAGCTCATTCATCCTCACCGAATTTCTTGCAAATGAAGTGTTGCTTAAGAGATTATGTAGCTCACTTGATGTTATATAAAAAGGTGTCAACGGTTTGGCCGAGGCTCAGCCAAGGTCTGATGACGATAATACCCTTCCCTATCCCACCAGAGATAGGGGAAGGGAGAAAAGAATTAGCGAGACCTCTAAATGTTTTGGGAAACTGAAACAAGGTTTAAAGGTTTAATAACACCACAAACAGGGACATATTAAATACACAAGAGAACCAGTGAGGTATTGAGGGTTAAACCGAAAAGCAAACACAGACCACAGCAGCAATCAAAGATAGCAGCGGCCACGTGGTTCTGCCGCATGAGCAGAACACAGAGACCCACGCAGTTACAAATTACCCAGCAGTGTGAGATAGAGTGGAATCAGCACAGTCCTACCAGTCTCTAGCGTGGATTGAGGCGAAAGCAAAAGCAAACAGCTCTCAGGTGCGCGGGCAGTCCGGACCTGGCTCGGCAGGGCTCCAGGCATGCAGCGATGGGCGTGCAGCTCCCTTGCTGAGAAACGGCGGGGTGCAGGCAGCGGCAAGCGGTGAGGTGGCCAAAAGCAGCTCGGTCGGTTCTCGAGCGCGCGGCTCCTCAGTCGCTATGAGGGGGCTCCGATCCCCTGCAGGGCATGGCTCCCAAGCTGGTCTATCGCAGCAGCGGCGCTTGGCTGAGGAAGTGGCGGTGGCGGCACTCAGCGCAAGGGGTCCATCCCCGTGGCACAGCTGTGTCGAAACGCGTGGTGGGCGTGCGGTGACGGCAGTAGCTCGGTCGGTTCTCGAGCGCGCGGCTCCTCAGTCGCTATGAGGGGGCTCCGATCCCCTGCAGGGCATGGCTCCCAAGCTGGTCTATCGCAGCAGCGGCGCTTGGCTGAGGAAGTGGCGGTGGCGGCACTCAGCGCAAGGGGTCCATCCCCGTGGCACAGCTGTGTCGAAACGCGTGGTGGGCGTGCGGTGACGGCAGTTCCGGGAGAAACAAGCAAGCAGGCAGGCAGGCACGGCACAGCTAGCTCCACGGTGGCCAAGAGCATGGGCAAAATTGAGCTCGCAGCACAGTCACGTGACGGGCTCGCGGCAGCGGTGAGCGCGGCGATGGCAGCTCCGGAACAAACAAGCAAGCAAGCGGGCAGGCAGGTAGGCAGGCAGGCTCCGCAGTGGCCAAGAGCACAGGAAAACTGAGCTCGCAGCACAGTCGCGTGACTTTTAAAGCGACATTGGCGCAAAAACTTTCAACCTATGAGGATGCTGCTTAACGTCACATGGCAGGGAATACAAAATGCTATAGGTTTAAAGCAAACTTCTCCTAAAAAGGAGATCTTTGCTGACCTACCACATCCCCTCTTTGTAGACTGAATATAAAATTTTCATAATTTGTATTTTGGTTCAAGATTGTATGAGGTTAACTCAGTGAGTTTGCAGACAATATCAAAACGCCGAGCTGAGTGGGAGTGTTGATCTGTTTGAAGGTATAAAGGGTCTACAGAGGGATCTGGACAGTGGATCAATGGGTCAAGGCCAATTCTGCGAGGTTCAACAAGGCCGAGTGCTCAGTCCTGCACTTGGGTCACAGCTACCCCCTGCAGTACTGCTGGCTTAAGGAAAAGTGGCTGGAAAGCTGCTCATGGGAAAAGGATCTGGGAGCGCTGGTTGACAGTTGGCAGAATATGATCCAGCAGTGTACCCAGGTAGCCCAAAAGGCCAATGGCATCCTGGCTTGTATCGGAAATAATGTGGCCAGCAGGAGGAGGGAAGCGATCGTCCCTCCGTACTCAGTGGTGGTGAGGCCACACCTTGAATATTGTGTTCAGTTTGGGGCTCTTTACTACAAGAAAGATATTGAGGTGCTGAAGCATGTTCAAAGAAGGAGAACAAAACTGGTGAAGGATCTAGAGTTCAAGTCTTCTGAGGAACAGCTGAAGGAACTGGGGTTGTTTGGAGAAAAGGCAGCTTAGGAGTTATTTCTTCACTGAAAGGGTATTGCAGGAGAAAATACTGAGGCTGTTTTGATTAGGCAGCAACCTAATGTTTATTAATTGTAAGGGGTAGATCAAAGGGTTGATTATTAGTGACACTTAATCACTAACCAATTTAAAATTAACAGG
>NW_010387905.1:17149-26258 GCF_000710305.1 Buceros rhinoceros silvestris | reverse complement strand
TGCGAATTGATCGGCCGGCCCGCAGAATGCTGTGTGCGCGGTTGGCTTCAGCCTGTCATTCGGCCTGCGCGGAGTGAGGCTTGGAGCAGTACGACAGTCTCTGCAAGGCCGGGGGGAGAAAGGGCGCCTTCGCGTCAGGTCACAGAGCAGGTTCTGAGGGGTGCAGAGAACAAGGGTTAAAGGTGTAAGACTCCACCGTGTGCTGACGCGGGGCCTGCCGTGGCCGTGGGTGTGATACAGGGAACTAACGCTTAGGGGTTAATAGTCTTTTAGCTGAAGCAGTATTTCCTAGGCTTTTGCATAAAGGGGAGGTAACTCATGGACATCCCCTGAGAACAACAGAAGGGTAACACCTGGCTATCCCCGATAAGCACAAGAACTTGCAATTAAAACTAGTGAAAGCTGGATTTGTGGTTTGGAGAAGCGCCAAGGGTCCAGGGAGCACGCGCAAGAAGCTGAGTTCAAAAGTGCAAGATCTGAGGAAGACCTTACTTCCATCTTCGGGACCACCTAAAAGACCAAAAAGACCCCCGAAGAACGGCACCGCGCCTGCGCAAGGGGAGGAGACCTAATTTACATCAGAAGCGGGACAGGGTTGTGCATATGTAAAGACAGGCGGAACAATCTTTTGAATATGTATGTCTTGTTGCTTCAAATAAAAGGCGTTTACTGCCACTCGGTGTGCAGGCACCTTGAGGGAATTTAACCCTTGCCTACACCCAGCGCTGAATAAACATACCTGCTCCTCAATTGATTTTGATTGCGGAGTTTATTCCACGCATCAGGTGGGACCCTGCTTCTTCACACCGCTCTGCTGCCGGTGAAGACAGTCCGTGTCCGATGTCCATCAAGTTTCAGCTCTTGGTAATAATTTCCTCAAAGGGCCATTTTTATTTGAAAAGCAACTGAATACAAGTTAAATAAATTGTGATTGCCAAAATCGAAGGCAGGTATTTGAGAGCTAGAACATACCACTGAATAAGATCACTTTTCCCTGGTGCGGTTTAGGTACATGTACGTCAGATACATCTGATGACAAATAACTGGTCTCACATTCCTTTATTTTTTCTCCAATGATTTCAATATAAACTTGAGCATGTACAAGATAATTTTATTACTGACTCACAAAAAAAACCAGGTATTTTTTCAGTTACTGAAAGTCTCTCCATCCTTCCTATCATGATTGTCCTTATAGACTATGGGATTGAGAAATCCTGACCTAAAATAACTTCTAACAGCTGGAAAATGGTTAAAATCACTTCAGTTGCAGGTTATAGAAATGACCACTCAAAGAGGCATGTCATGCAATCAAGGCTGACAAAATGAACCATCTCTTGTAATTCTGAGGATTTTTCTGGCAGATGAGGAAAAGTGTTTTAAAACTTTTGTTAGCTACTCTTCAGGATTTTTTTTTTATTGCTCTGTAGCATAACTCTGAAACGGGTTGCAGAATTATCTGGCGGAAAATAATACTGTTTTGTGTTAAAGGCAGAGCAGTGCTTCCCTGAATTAAGATGAAATTGGCAACTTCAAAGGATAATACCTTGTCAAAATTTAAGCCATTTGATTTTCTACACCTTCACATTTTTAAATAATCTAGCGTGATTTTACTTCAGCCTCCAAAAATAGCACGACAACAGTTAACTGCTGAGTTGTCTTTCGAAACACAAAACCTTTTTTGCAATATAAACAGTGCCACAGCAGGACTTTGTTGGGATTTTTTTAAACCCATATTAACCAGCCCATGTGAAGGTTGGAATTGGTTTTTCTGTGCTGATACAGACTAGAACCACAGCGAAGACGTGGGCAAAGTCGCTGGAAAATGGAGGTTGTGCTCGTCGCATCAAATGGACTCTCGATAGCTTCCCTCAACGCTGCGGAGACTGATGACATAACCGATAGATCAAACTCCGACAACTGTTCATGCACACACTTAAGACAAATGTGAATCCCAGATTGTCCCAACAACTCTGCCTAACCTTGGGCATAAGAGGACTGCAAGACTTGCCTGAGAGAGTATAAAATGCACGTAGGTAAATCTGTAATTGTTTTACCGATGCAAAACAGCAACAAGCATACGTGTAAAACTAGTTCTTAAACAATCTGCCTAAATAAAGAGGAGTTAGTGGCACCAACCATGCTAAATAGAAAATGCCACTGGGATCAATAGACTTTAGGCTGAGTTTTGCTAAGAGCAGGTTTTTTTGACCGTTTGGATTTCTCGTACCTCATACCTGCCTCCTTTATGTATTTTCACCACACATCTAGTGCAGAAAGGCTTCCTGCCGCTCATTCTGTGACAGCCTCGCTGAATTTTTGTGTATATGATGAACCTCTATAGGTGTGCAGGGAAGAAAGGATTTGCCTTTTCGAAAAAGTTACTTTTAACATTGATGACACAGCTAACACTGCTGAATTTCTTGGGTGCTTAATATCTCCCTTTTATCAGAGGTATTGTTTTCATATTTCCCAGTTAAATTTGAAGACAGAATAACTAGAAGAAGCAGGCTAGGGGTCAAAGATGCCCCAGTTTTACAAGGCCCTTTTGTAGCAGAACATCGTAGTCCCCGTTCGGTTGAAAAGTGTTGGGTGTACAGGCAGTTGGAAACCTCAGCACCTGTAAGTGAATTGGGGCCTTGGTGTGGCCACGGGCCAGAACCCGACGCTGAGGATGAGATGGCCGTGGTGTCCTGGCCCACTGCCCCTGCCTGGCCCTGCCAGGGAGTCCCCAGGGAACCCCAGCCTTGGTGGCACCCTGACTCATCAAATCAGTTTTTGTTGGGTCGTCACTGTGGGTTGTTTTGTTGGGTCGTCACGAGATGGATAATTCAATCTGAGTAGCCCATCTTGCCTTAATTTTTTTTTTTTTTGGCTTTCTGTATTGAACTTGATGTAAAATCAATGCTTCTGACTCGCAACCACAGAAACTTTGAGAGGGAAAAGTAGCAATAGTAGACTTTGCTGCGGAGTGATTCACTAAAATGGAATCTGATGTAGAGCGTATTTACACAGCAAAAAGCTTTGGGGTGTTTCCTGCCCTCAGAAATTTAAGTGCTGGCTGCTCCCCACTGAATTTGGTGCCGCTATTGAAAGAGCAGCCTCCCCTAGTTTTGTGGCTTGCTGTGATGGGTGGGGGGACATGTACTCTGGTGGCAGAGTGTACATGGAAGAGTCTTCGCTGCTCTCGGTATGGACCTGGTCTTTATATGCAAATTCAGTGGAGCCACAGGGATAAATAAGGAAGACTTGCATGACTAGTAGTCAGAAAATTAAGTTACCGGAAAAGAAAGGTCTCCCTGAGATTTTTTAGTGCTTAGTTACGATTAGAGATTCACTCCTGTAGAAATTTGCAGCAAAACTTCATCTGGACTGTTTAGAAGACACATTTTTGTTACATCTTCAGATCTTGTCCTTTTCAGACCTTTGTACTTCATGCACTTCTCTTTTCAGGAAGCAAAGCTTTTGCATTTAATGTTTTGTTAAGATTTTTTCACAGCAAACATTTCAGATCATTAAACCACCAGAGCCATGATCTCCTTAACAGAGTTTCATCACTGCAGAATACTCAGCAGGTCTACAAACTAGCTGCAGGGGATTTGGCATAACGAGCTTCTTTGTATGGATGTCATAGGCAGGAAAGAGGAATGTTAAATTGTAAACCAAGAAAACATGGTTATTAGTGTTTTCTAGGCACATCGACTTTGTGGAATTCGTAGTAATTTTTTTTAACAATGAAGAAACCAAACCCTATATTGAAGTTATCGTAACCCCTGTATCTTGAAGTTCAGAAGCACTCTTTGAGAATGGGTATAATAGAATTGAAACACTGACAATAACAGTAACCAATAACAGTTATTTGGGAGAAATTCACACAGAGAATTATAGTCCTGAAGTACATTTTACAAGACGACAGAAAAAAACAGCACAGAAAAGGAAAAACTAGTATAGGGTAGTGTGACGTTTCATACAGTTCCCTCTGTTCATGGAACTAGTTGTTCTCAATAACACCCCTGTGTTTTCCCACCTGCCGTTATATGCTTTCAAGGGTGGATTCAAGCAGAGGATCGTGTAAAGCCACATTGGGAACACAGGGAGTTAGAAAGGGATAAAGTTTCCTAATGAAGCTTTCCCAAACTTCAAAAACGAACTCTTTTTATTTTTAATAATTTATTTATTCCTTGTATTTATGCACTCAGATGGCTAAGTTCGGATGGACTGTTACCCATAATGGTCAGAAGGTGAATAGCACTCAACGGCACAAGTTTCAAGTAAAAATGGTCATTACATTTGAGCACATGTAGTATTAGATCCTGTTACTATCACAGTCTACGTTTTCAGCCATTCCTACCTACTACTCAAGAAAAGAGAGGGTTTTTACCAAGTTTTTTTGCCAGCAAAAGCCAGTAGTCATTGCATTCACTATTCCTCACCCTGGTTAGCTGACCAGCAAAGTTGGCAATCTTTCTGAAGGAAGCAGCAGGGACTATCAAAAAATCATAAGAAACTGGAATTTAAAGAAATTCTTGACTCTCTTGTAAATTAAAATGTTGTGGCTTGACAAAGTGTTTATAATTAGCTGGCTCAGATGAGTCAGGGCTTTTTAGTGTAGTCACACCCCAACTCCCTCAATTACATACGTGTCCTCAGTAATTTGCTTTAGAGAAAGTAGATCTGGTGTCACCATGGTGGAGATATCAGCTCTCGATCAGAGCAACAGTATTGTAATGGACAATAGTAATGTACAGAGCTACATCGTTCTATAATAGCCCATAAAAATTTATTCTCTAAGGAAAACCAAATAGGTGATTTTCTTTTCAAATTGTTATGGCACGCAGGAGGAAAAAGCCTTGCCACTGAGATAACTGAGAGTAAATGCAAATAAAAAGAGTTTACCTTCTCGCGGCAGTGAGGAAAGGTCGCTTTAAGTTTATGAGTTTGCCCATTCTTACTTAACACTACATCATTAGCCACGCTTTTTCCTTTTGTTTTGTGGGGTTTCCTCTGTCTTTCTTTTCTCAGCAGAGTTTCACATCTGTCTTTTTCTCAAATGTATTTTAGGGAAAGGAGGACAAGTCTTTGTGGGTTCCAGGCAGGAGTCAGTCTTTGAGGTTGTCCAAGTGCTGTTCTCCCAGCAGGCAGGTAAAAATGTCAGCGAGGTGGAAAGTCTCATTTTAACCTAACAGACAGGATAAAGCAAAGTAACAGTTCTCAGAAAGGAACAAGGAAACTATCTAGGAGGAGCATCCTTACTGACTGATATTTTATCCTACCTGTTTCAAAAGAGCAACCATTGGAACAAGTGAGTTAGAGCTATGACTGGCTTGCACAGAACCGTAACAGAGCAACCCCTTCCCTGTAAGACTGTGTCTTGGTGCTCCTTTTACAATTCAAATGTACAAAAACCCCACAGCCAGGTTCTAACTCACATCTAAAACATGCAAAACTGAATCTAACCAGCAGTCAGTACCCTTATGCCAAGGTGTCCTGGTTTGGGTTAGAACAGAACTCATTCTGTTCAGTGATTTTACTTTCCAGCTCAGTCTCTTCTCAGTGACGGCACTTTCTGAAGTTAGTGGCATAGTTTTGCAGACAGTGTCTGCTTTGAGAAGTGATAAAACTTGATGTTCACAGATACTATCAGGGGTTGGTGTGCAGAAAGGCTCTTGCTCAGACTTGCTCCTGTGCAGACCAAGGTCACTGAGTACAACGTGCAGAGAGGACTGGACAGGAGAGGTGACCCTAAACTGAGCAACAAGGTGTTCCATTATGTGTACATCATATTCGGTGTAAAGCTGAGGGGTCACAAGGGTCAATCTCTCTTCTTTAATGACCAGTGTCCAAGGAGGACTCTGTGCGTCCTGACTGAGATCTCAGTCCATGCATCCCTGAATCCAGTTCCAGAATCCAGCTCCTGCATCTGGTTCCCACCTGCTGCTGAGCCCAGTCTCGGCCCTTGCCAGTGTCTGCCCCCAGCATCAGTGGTGATGGTGATGAGGTTGTCATCAGGAGGGTTGGTCTCGGTATTGGTATTGTATATATTTGTATATATTTCATTTTATTCTTATTATTTTCATTACAGCAGTTTTCGTTTTCTTTTTCAATCCATGAATCTCTCTCCCTTACTCCTTTTCTCATCCCCTTCGGAGAGGGAGAGGGGTTCCTAGAGAGCATCTGTCATTTGTCCACTGGCCAGCCCACCCTAACCCTTGACACAAGGATTTACATTTAATCTTCTCATCCAGAAACAGCTTGAAAGAACACTGGCTGAGGAAGAGTCACTAGATATAAATGAGAAATACATTTGGGTTTTGTACTAGATCCTTGAAAATTACTTTGTTAATCTACCTTGAGGTGTTGCATTTGGAGGGGAGGGCCCCTGAAAAAATATAATATCTTTCTTTTTTTTTCTTCCCTTGCTGGGGAGTCTCCTAGGGGAAAACTAAAAACTTTTTTTCAGTTTGAGTTGCTTTAACCACATGCTGACATACCTTTATCTTTGGGCAATATCATCTCAGCACCTTTTTGTTTGCAGAAATTGAAGCCTGCAGGGGCCTTGCAAGGAAAAAGCTGAAAAGAAGTTAGATATTGCTACATGGAATTTACCATAGAGCAGGAGAAGTTCTTGTATCCTCAGATAAATGGAATGAAATCTGCCATTTCAGGGGAGTAAATTTGAGTTGTCTTGGTTCTGAAAATTCTCAGCTGGAGAGAAATACACTTTTCATTCATTTTGCATAGAATATTTGTTTTCCGTGCACTTAAATCTTCAAGAAGAAGCTGCCAGTTTTGTCTGAAAATCGCCAGGTGGGAAGCTGTTCCCATCTATGCTGGCACTTGACACCCTATCGAGCAGGCTGGAGGGCTGGAGAATCATGCTTCCCAAGGCTTTCATGCCCCAGCCTCCACGGCTCTGCCATACGGACTGCCCTGAAACTGGGGCTTTTTGGTTTCACTGCAACCCATGAGGTGAGAGCAAAAGATTCGAGGAAACATTGTAGGTTTTTATAGAAACTTCAAAGCATTCTTCTTTGGGGATCCACCCATTTAATGAGATTCTTTAAACAACATATTATAGAAGTTCCGCTCCAGAAACAGCTGGGAAGAGGAGTTGTTATGCTTGCCCTTGTGGAGCTTTCCGAACGTTAAAAATCTTTCAGAGAGTAATTCCCGCTCCTGCACTGCATTTTCCAGGGGAATCTGTGTGCCAAGAGACAAAGAAATTAATAAAAAATTCTGAGTCCAAATACACCCTTTGTAGTGAATTATCAGCCATTTTCAAACTCGTTTTAGGGAGGCACACGTGCGTTCTCTGATTGTTTCCTGTCGTAGATCTTGGCAGGAGAAAATGGGGTGAGAGAAGAGCCACTGTTCAAACAGCAGCTCTGCCCTCTGAGTGCAGTGATACATCCTGTCATTCCTGCACATCAATCAGGCTCCTTTTCACCCCATTATGATATTTCCTTGTATCTCATGTGCCAAATGCTAGAAGTTTCATAATTCAGTATCGTACCAAGTGCTTTTCTGAAATCAATAAGCATTACATGCACTAGAATGCCTTTATATAACACAAATGCAATTACAGTGGGCTCGGGTACCGGGTTTGTCTGACCTGACGTGTTTTATTAACCTGCGGTTCTTACTGTTCATCGGGCTTTTTCACTCTACCGATTTACACATGAATTGGTGGGGTTTTTTAGTCTTAACTTGAGCCCATCGAAAGTTTAAACTACTGATTGTAGTTTCTCAAATTTCTCTGTTAAAAACACTTTTCTGAATTTATTTAATCAATAAGCTTTTCTTGTTCCCATTTTTATACATTTATTCGGCTTACTTATTTTTGATTTGGAAGTGCACAGTCAAGAAACTGAAATGGTTTACGTAGCACACGTTAAATGTCATCTTTAACCTTTTTGTGACATCCTGGACTGCAAATAAACTTTTGCGCCATTCGCTGATACCGCTTTTTGTCAGATTCTTGAGTTCCCCTTCACTGTAAACAACAAGACATATTTTGCTTGATTTTCTGTAATAATAACACTGGTTATGTCTCTGGACAGACTTAAATTAGCACTAAGCATAACATCCAGGAGATGATGTTCTGCAAGAAGAAAGGAAAAGAAGATTGTTTCTCCTCACTAATACAAGAACCCTTTGTCAGGATTATAATAGCATGAGTTTTTGGTTAGAGTAAGCTTCTCTTGTAGGTATTGTACAAGGCATCATGATCCTAATGTCCAGTTCCTCTTAACGTGGGGAGTCACATCAGGGTGTGTAGCTGCTCAGATCCATGCCCATGGTGGGGCTCAAGACCAATGTCAGACTCCACCACATTTTCGTTTGTCTTTATATACATAATTCAAGGGAGGAATAAGTCCATCTTTGGCATATCAATGGATCTGATCGTCGTAAATGTAGTAGGCCGCAATGCAGGCTTGAAGGCATCTGCCAACAGTTGGTGGCTTTTTCAAGCGTATCATTTGGCGAAATGTCCTGGTGACATCCTCAAAAAGGATGGCTAGAAAGTACTGTAATTTAGCAAAAGAAACAAAAAAATATTTTCAACTCTTCTACCTATTAAACATAACATGCAGCTTGTTCTGCAAATTATTCTGATGATCAGCGAGAAGGCATAAACTGAGAGCTTCATGGCTGGGAAGAAAACTTTTGCTTTGGCATTTGCTTGCAGATGTGTGCTTTGAGATAACAGGAGTGATAAAATGTCATTCCTCGGGTGAAAAATGGATTCTGTGCAGACACCTGACTCCTTGGAAGTCTTACTTTCTCCATGTTGCACCATCTCGAAGGTCTACACATTTATTGTAGGATGGATTAGCTGTGGGAGATTAGATACAGATACGGATGTGGACATGGATAAGAATGGAATTACATATGGTTCAAAGTCATCCTTACACTCCATTACACAAGTGGATACTAACCATGAGGATATCACTCTTCAAATGTTTAACAGTATCTCCACACCTGTGTGGTTTTAATGCTTTTCTTCTCCACTGAAGCCAGGAGCGGTGTATGAAAAGCAGAATGAAGAGCATGGACCATTTTTATTATTAAGGCTGCTGAATGCTTGCCTTTAGGAGCCATTTTCCGGCGG
>NW_010387905.1:0-17053 GCF_000710305.1 Buceros rhinoceros silvestris | reverse complement strand
ATTTTCAGTCGTGTGCAGCAGGTATTCACCAACCCTTAACCACTTGATCCAGTATGGACCTCTGGTAGTTTGTTGTTACACAAGCATAATGAATAAGATGCAAATACAAGATGACTTTTCTAAGTGAGGGGAAAAGAAAGAGAAGTTTGTCAGGTGCACTCGTGACTGAAGCTACAGCATAAGCAGTCCTAGATGTCTATAACCTATAGCTCAGAGGGACTGTGTCTTGTTTGTTCTACAGCTCATAACCTTGGTAGGGCACCGTTAGTAAATCTCACATTTCCAGGTAAGATATGGTGTCAAATATGAGCTGGACTTCTCCACAGAAAGCATCTGGACAGCCTGGGGATGAGCAGTCGCCTAAGATAAAGCAGTGCCGGAGGGAGTTGCTCTCAGAAATTGGCCTTTGCTTGATCCTTTCACATTCTGGAGAGGACATGAGGGGACTAGTGTCACTCCTCACTACCCTTTTTTTTTAAAGTATCTAAGAAAAAGCTGGAGTTCAATTCCTTTAACATGAAAAATAATCTTTCTGAGCCAGGCACAGTGAAGGGAAGGATAACAATACTAGGTGTAAGCCTGCATTTTTCATGTGTTTTGATTTTGTCTCATGATTTGCTAGTTTTAATGGTATGGTATTTACCTGCTTGTTTGACACAGACCTATTGTATAATTTTTCACCTGTTAAGATCAGGCTTTAATTATTTTATTCTAGTTTGTATTTTTACATGGAAAATGTTTTTGTTGCTATTCAGTAACAGCTGAAAATGCCATAAGAATATTAAATGTTGTTCCTCCCAAATAAATACCTTGAATACAAGTGAAAAACTGAGCCCCTTTCCTTCTCACAGACATGCTATAAGTGACACAAACTGATTATGTGACTACTGTGTGTGTGAAATGTTTTAGATGTGCTGCACTGATGGAGAGCAGGGTATTAGATTCGGACCGTAGAAATATGAGGCAATGTCCACCATTTCTGAGAGGTTTTCCTGTCCTCTTCGTTCAATCTACACCTCCTTTCCAAATCACATCTCATGTATTCATGAGTATCATAGTTGCAATTCTGATCTTACAAGTTTGAGTCCACTACGTTATCAGAAAACATAAATGTAAAATGTTTTCCTTCAACAAAATCGTTTGGCATTATCCTTCTAAATAATTTTATTTGTGAAAATAAATTAAGTCTTTTGGTTGTTGTTAATATTATTGCATCATTGCTATTATTATTTGCTGGCATCTTGAGGGAGGTGATCCTTCTCCTCTACTCAGGACTGGTGAGGCCACACCTGGAGAACTGTGTCCAGCTCTGGGCTCCCCAGTACAAGAGACATGGGCATACTGGAGGGGGTTCAATGATGAGGGCCACAAAGATGATGAAGGGACTGGAGCATCACTATGAGCAAAGGCTGAGAGAGCTGAGACTGCTCAGGCTGGAGAAGAGCAGGCTTAGGGGAGTCTTAATGTGCATAAGTACCTGAAGGGAGGGAGCAGAGAGGACGGAGCCAGGCCCTTTCCACTGGTGCCCGGTGACAGGACCAGAGGCTGCAGGTACAGACTAATCCACGGGGGTATTACTCTGAACACCAGGAAACACTCTTCCACTGCACGGGTGACTAAGCCCTGGCACAGGTTGCCTGGGAAAGTTGTGGTGTTTCAGTCCTTGGAGATATTCAGAGCTATCCAGACATAATCATCGGCAAGCGTTTCTAGATGGCCCTGCTTCAGCAGCAGGTTTTACCAGGTGACGTCTAGAGGTTCCTTCCAACCTCAACCTGTCTGTAACCCTGTGATTTACAGAACAGGCATTACGAAGTTCATTTTCATATTTATTGTTATTCAGCATTAACATTGATATATTTTTTTAAATGTTCCCGTATTGATTGTCTCAGCCCACTCCCTCCATCAAGGAATTTGTTTAAAATCAATGTATTTCTTTCAACATCTCATTTTTTGACAAATACTTTTTATTAAAATGTTTTGCCAAGAAGTCTCCTGCCCATACATATTGATATCACAGAGGCTTCTTTTTCTTTTTAGTAGCATATAGACATTCCACTCAACCCATATGACTTGACGTAGGTTCACAAAGGTTCAAAGACAAATGCGAGGCATATCTCTGCGGTGTGTAAGGCACGTATGCTTGCAGGATGCGGGAGAAAAGTGCACTCAGCTCAATACTGCACGGTATTCTGCCTCACCACACAGAACAGACCAAAAGCAGCTCCTAAGAATAATACTGATGATATAGAAAAATAGCTTGAGACATCTCTTGGCAAATAATTTCAAGGAAGGTAGAAAGCTGAGACAGCTCTGAGGAAGCATCTGCATCCCGAGCCCAGCCAAAGGTCACTTGTCTGCCTTGCTAATGCTCAGGCTTCAGAATCAAAGGGCACCCAGCAATTAACGGCTCTAGATAAGCCAGTCCTGAGCTGTCACGGAGCGAGTGCTGCCTGCAAACGGCTGGACTTTGCAATGCCACCGGCTTTTGAGCCTCCTTGTCTCAGAAGTGAGAAGCATAGCTGGCAGCTGTGGCTGTACCAGGCTCACGCCTTGCCAAAAGCACCTCAACTGCAGCGAGGGGCTGTCCCGCCTCCCCTCCTCGCTTTCCCGGGTACCCCTCCTTGCTCTGCTGAGGGCACAAACCCTCTGGCGCTGTGCCGCCTTAGATAATTAATCTGAAGAAGCAGAGAAGTGCTCCTCCTTCCCTGTTCCTCTCCAAAACAATGAAGAGAAGAGGTTACAGATGCTCTGCAGAGCTGCAAAGGAACCAGGGCAACAGTCGAGCCACTTCTTTCAGCTTGCGGTTCGTCCAGCCGTGTTCCAGTGTCTCGTCTCTACGCACAGCCTGACTGTAACCATAGCCGTAGCTTTCTGATTCTCTGATGCAGGTGTCAGGTTGGAGTTCGCTGACATCAGCAAACTGTGAGGCAGATTTAGGAACATGACACCAATTACTGCTTTCAAAGGACAGGCAGAGTGACTTGAACTGAAAAATGGTGAGTTCTGTCTCACCAGCTACCGCCTAAATTGCCTTCTCTTGAGAAGATTACAGGTGACTTATGAGAAATCCCTTTGGGAGACAGCACATCTTATTCCTAGGCAGCACTGACACTGGTCCTGTACTAATCAAGATTTTCACTGAACTGATTAGAAAACTTTCATTGCCCAGTAAGGCAATCAAGACAAGTACATATCCATTTTAAAAACAAACAAAAACAAACAACCTTTAGTACCCTTCTACTGTAAACACGTGTTTTATTGAGTGATTTATATTCCCCCTATGGAGCAAAGCAGCTATTGCATCAGAGTCAGTCATTTAGTCACCAAGGCAAACATTGGCACTGCCAGGAGAAAGAAGAGCTTTATAACCTTTAAAGCAGCGTAATATAACCGCACCTTCTGCTACCTCTCCAACTGGCATTGCAGCAGAAAAGGATTTTTTTATTATTATTTTTATACCATTCTGGTATTGCAGTGGGAACATTCAATTGCTACAGAGCTCAAACTAGTGTTACCTCCTAAGAATGCTGTGATTAGCCCAAACAAATAAGAGGACCAAAGCCGAAAAATCTCGATGTTATCATCAAATAAAATATTGGTTTCAAAGCCATGTGAATGTATTTGCAGAAAAAAGCAGGCTGGGTGGGGCAGGGAGCATCATATCAGGTCATGTTTGCAGGACTCGGCTTGAGAGCAGCCCAGAGTGGCCCCGCAATGGTGGTGGCAGAGGCAGGAGCGTCATGCCACCAGAGCAGACCTACTGCAAGCTCCGTTTTCTGCTAGAGGAGGCACTTAAAATCAGCTACAAGGGTTTTGTTTTGCTTTAAGCATTAATCAAAGACAAATAAAATGCAATAAAGGAAAGCAAACATGCACGCCATCACACAAATGTAAGCAGATGTTTGAAACGCAGGGCAGGTTACCATGGCTAAATCAGGGAAATGGAGGAGAGGGAGCAAGGAGCTTGGAAAGCAAAACACTTGTTTCATGGAGGAATTGCATTCGCAGCAGAGATTTCTGAGTTTTTACTTAACGTGAGCAGAGGACATCACAGTCTCTGCTGAAAGTGGCTTAACTTTCAGCACGGGACTAGGTGTTTGACCAGTGCGATTTTAGACTTGCGGATGGTGGCTTGTGCTGGAAACATTCCCAAGGCTGTCTCCACAAGTCTTTTCCCTTCAGCAGGCGCTCATTCTCCTGTGTCACTGCAACGTAGTCTAGCCAGCCACACGCTGCTGCAAGCTGGTGTTGTTCGCAGGATACATCGGCACCAAAAGCAGGGCTCTCTGGCCAGGCTGACAATGCAGTCCCCTGGAAAAAAGGATTTGATGAGGAAGGAGGGAGTCCAGGCTGGTCTCCCAGTCAGATTCTTCCTTTGAAAGTGTTTTCATAACCATGAGTCCTGAAAACTGAAACAGAGATCTGGAAGAAGTGTTAGGAAGGGGGACAGAACACAGGTTGGTTCATTGATGGTTAGACTTGTAGGTTACGGCTGTTAGCTGACATGACAGCACCTGTAGCCCAGTAGGTTACAGGCTCAAAGGCTGTTAATCCACTACACGTAACACTATTTGGGGATATGAAAAGCGAAAAATCACAGTGTGAAATTTAAATCCTAGTTTCTACTTTGAAAGCTGCCTTTTCAAGAGGGAGAAGTCCAATACTCCCCATTCACATGCTAATTCCCGGGTTTCAACAAACTGGTATTCTCCTTCACCTATTCACATTAGCATAAAACAAGGAGCTTGAATCTGCATTTTTCAAATCAACCAGGTTTCAAAATTTCCGAAATGCAACTGCTCGGGCATGGCTCATGCATGCTAAATGCCAAAGCATTGTAAATGCAACACTCATTTGCCTCCTGCATCCAGAATGTAATTTCCATTTTTATTTTAATCACTGGTGATCCATTGTTCCAAATTTCTTTAAATAAATGTCCCCCACTGCTGCCCAGAGCGTCTGCAGAAACAATTTTGAATATTTTGCAGGCAAAAATAGCAGAAGTGTTGAAATTCATGCCGTTCCTCTCCAGAGTAGATGACTGATGAAATGCGTATTTCCAAGCCTGTGAAAATATGAGCCAGAAATAAATAGCAAATGAGATTATCCTTATATTGATTTCTCTGCAGTACATTCTGATTAACGAGCAAATCAAAGAGGTTTTTTCCAGATGTCCCACCAAGATCACATTCTTCAATTTCCATATGCGTGGCTTCTGATAAGTAAGTGCTTCTTTTAGCTATCAGATACCTGGGGGCTTTTCTGCTCTGCTATCCAAAGAGCTTGGTCTTCTTCCTGTACATCTGAACTTTCAAAAAGTGGATTCTAATATTCTCTTTGCTCTCTACAAAAGACTCCACCATAAAATTGTTCACGTCTTTCACAGCCTGTTTCTTGCTGAAACCATTCTGGTGCTCTTGGTCATTCTTAAGATGTTAAAGCAACCACCAGGACAATCTATCTGAGCCTGTGGGACCTTTTCTATCACTAGAAGATTTTTTTCAGAAATCAAAACCAGTGTGTTTGTCTGAAAGACTCTCTGTGATTTAATAAATGGTTAGTTCAAGGACTCTGTTGCCAGTGTTAGGGTGAGCTGTCTAGCCTGAACTTCATGATGGTACCAAAATATCCAAGGATCTAGTAGTCTAACCTGCCCTAATCATAATTTTAAAAAAGCCCAGGTTAATGATCAGTGTGACACCAGTCTAGGTGTCACAACAGAGAGCAACGTCGTACCTTTACCTTTGCTCTGGTGGGAATGAGCAGCTAACTTTCAAATGCTAAACAGCAGCCCAGATGTTCAGCTGCCTGTGATCCAAGGCTTGCTTTTGCAGTGGCACAGCTGTGATGCCTTGGCTGAGTTTTGCTTAGGAAGTTGTTGTCCAGCTGCAAGAAAAGGAGTAAGCTAAAGCCGTGTGGAAGTAAGCACACAGGCAGAAGTGAAATTGTAGGGGCAGTTAGCTGGGAAATACTAGGGAGGGGGGAAAGGTGCAACACCCTAAGAAAGAAGGCAGAGACTCAGCAGACAGCAGCTCGGCCAGATGAGGTATCACAGTCCTCTCCAAAGTGCCATGAAAATGAAAACTTCCCCTCCTGACCAACAGCTCCCCACCCGTCTTTAAACCTTGCAGTCTTTTGGCATAGTAGAAGGGAAATTTCCAAAGGGAAAATGACCCATAGAGAAAAGGTTGCAGGTGTGAGAGATAGTCCTGGCTCTCTTCCCCCTTTCCCTCTGCCCCTGCTTCCTTTCTTCTTGCCTCACGGTAAGACTTCAAGGTCTGAACTTACCAGATACCACCAGCTAAAATGGAGATGGATAACATGCAGCACTAGATAGTGTTGCGGTCTAATAGTAGAGGTTGCTGTGAAGAATTTGTTTCCACTAGTACATGGTACCAGCAGGCTCCCTCTAGCTATATTTAAAGGGAGAATAAAATAGGACATTAAATTCTGACAGTGACTCTTTAACCAGAAGAAGGAAGGAATAGACTCTCACTAGAGGGCACATTGAGCTTGGATTTTGTACATCCTATTCCAAAACAGAACGATGAGGTAAAAACCAGCAATGTTGAAAACAGCTACTCTGTGTGACCAGACGGCAAAGTGCAGAATGCCTTTAAAATGCTCCAACCCCTACCCCTATCCACCACAGACCATGGGGTAAGACAGTGGGTTATGTTACTTCTCTGCATGAAATAGGATTTTTCCTGTGTCTGGTACAATGTCTGTCAACACTGCAGAAGAACAAACCCCTGGAACAGTCATGACTGGTACTTCGTACCGGGACAAGGGAAGAAAGAAGAATATCTCAGAGTAGGCACGTTCTCACTAATTGATGGCAAAATTCTCTAAAAGGTTGGATTTGAAGGACACAACATGCAGTACAGAGGTCGCTGATGGACAAATTCAAGGATTGCTCCCAAATGAAGACTGCGGGGAATTTCACATTTAGTGTCAGGAACGGTAACTCCACGTACATTTGGCGGGTAATGTGGCACCGTAGGGGTATATCGTAGGGGTACGATGCAATGGTTTGTTTTGAGGACTCAGTATTTCCATTTTTGACATTTTGGCCTAGCTCTGGGCTGGTCCCATGGGCTGAAAGCCTGCTGGCGGCTGAGGGACACTCCTGGAGCACACCTCCCCCTTGAGCTTCCCCCAAAAGGCATCCCGACAGAGCGCTCAGAGATCAGCCCCCTGAGCAGCCCAAGGCATCTTCAGAAACACGATTAGGAGATTTGCTTCACAAATGCTAATACAATTTAAAACATTTCTGTAGACACGGCCAGTCTGGCAAGGTGTAAAAATGGATCCCTGAGGAGTTGTTTGCTTTGTGTCAGGCAGGGTGTGGACTTCAGCACAAGCCAGCTCTAGCGCTAGCGCCTCCACTTGGAGAACTTCTTGGAGGGTTTGTGTACACGTGTATAGCTACACATCCCACCAACGTTCTGCTGGCAAGGCTGAAAGTCAGAGCAAAGGGTGTGATAGGAGGAATTTCACTGAATCTGTGATTTTTTGCAAGAAAGTACAAGGGTGTACCGTGAGGTAAAGGATAAGTAGTGCCCACCTCACAGGACTAATACAGTAGGATCTGAGCAAGAACGACTGAAACAGCCATCTATCCCTGGTTTGGTTTACGTTTTTCATCTATAGGGATGGTTAGAAGGTAAACCGGTTTTGATTCTTACTGCTTATGCTGTTGGTAGCAGTAATAACAACAGTAACTCCTACTAAACATTTTGGGGGCTGTGAGTGAAAGGGTGGAAGGGATACAAATATCCTGTAAATGTTGTTCTTTCAAGATGCATTCGTTCAATGCACTCATTCGTCTTGCAAGATGCTCATTCAAGAAACAATGCACCACGTGTTGTTTCCCCCCAAATAAATCACAGATCCCCCTAGCCCTGCAGCGGTGTGACTGCTGCTGGAGTGACAAGCCAGGCTTATACAGCCTTTTTTGCAGATGTTCCTCAAAGCAGCCAAATCAAACCGTCCTGCAAAATTACAGACACCGAGACTATTTTGACTAGGACTGGAGCCAAAGAAATTGAGATTCACGTGCTAATAATAAGTTGTAATCTTACCAACTGCAGGCAGGAAACTTCAACAAAAACACACTACACGCAGAAGGAGAGCGCTCACCAGAGAATCCCTGGTCCCCCGTGGGAGCAGCCCCGCACCAGCCCCGCACCGGCAGCGCTGAGCTGTGTGCGTGTGCCATCTAGTGACTGCCGGGGGCCGCCGGGGGACCAGCCACGGGCGGCACGCAGGGATTCCCCGCGTTCCTGGTTCTTCAGAAAACAGCTGCATGTCCCAGATGTTACGCGCAATGCTTCAAACTGCGGTTGCTGGTGATCTGGTTATTGGAGAAGGTCGGAGCGAGCGGCTTCAGCCTTCAGAGGCTGCTGCTGCTTCGGTGGATTCGGTGAGCGTGCAACAGTGGTAATTGCTCTGTAATCTGTGAAATAACTGCCTTACCCTGTGGGAGCTACATCCAATTCCTCATCTGTGAAGAAATGGGGGAGGAGGAGAGGTGACATACAATTATTTAACCGTAGTCCCTTTTTTTTTTATTATTTCCTTTCTAACCAGAGTGGAGAAATATCTCAAATACAGTGATTTTGACTTCATGACCAGAATGAAGTTCCTTTTCAAGGTATGGTACCCTTAACACCCTGGAGAGACTGTAGAATAAAAATAAATGCGATGGGGATGAACTGTATTTCCCGTAACGACATAAATGTAAAGTCCAGCCTCTTTTGCTCTCCCAGTGCTGGAACCTTTGAGACTGAGACTGCTGGGGAATTACAGCGGTTACTCTTGGTGACTGGCCCTCCTTTGCTGGCCTTTCTCTGGTAGATCCCCTTCCCTTGCTCTGCACATGCAAATTGAAAAGCTAAACATGTTAGCTGCAAAGAAATTATCAGGTTAACTTGATTTAGCTCTTACTGATTTATAGGACCAACAAAGATTAGACCAAACAGGCTTTTATTGGGGACGTGCACAATGCAGATGTTCTGCATCTGGAAAAAAATCAGCCATTTTGCTCACTGAGAGGATCATGGGGGATGCTTAAGGGTTTTTTCCATGAGGAAATACTTCACTTTTCTGATAATTAATTCCGCAATTTAAAAAATTCACATCTGTCTTAATATGTCCTTTGACATGTCCTAGGAAAGTAAAACGGGTGTTGGTTCTCTGCTAAAAAATGTTTGACAGACAGGGAGGTGTAGAATACAAACACAGGTGGTTTTCTACCTGCAATATAGGACAAACAGACAGAAATGCAAGAGGCAGGGGGAACACCACTTAGCGCACGCTCGCCCTTTCCAACTTTGAGCACTGGCTGGAAAAGAGAGAAAACCCTACAAGTGGCTCGAGGAAGGGGATAGCTGTTGCACATCGCCAGGCAGTCAGCCTGTAGCTGCCTGGGAATACAGGAACTCAGAGCGGGGGAAGACGGTAGGTCAAATTTTACTAATCATCCCTCACTGCCAATTTTTTAGTGTGACACAATTACAGGGCTCCTTCGCCCAGCTTCAGCTGGCAGAAGAATACAGACAGGAGATAATAAAATTTGGAAGTAATTAATCACATGACTTTAAAGAAAAACCAGCCAGCTGGCACTTAGTCACACTTGTCACCTCTCCTTGGGAAAGGATTTCAGCAGAGATTGCTTACTCACATGGAGGGAAAGCACTGGTAGCAAGTCTTGTCTCAGACAGGTACAACTGTTTACGCGGAGGATTTTCCTTTGTGTCAGGGAAATCCGTTCAGACTATCAGTGGAAACCCAGCTTGAGGATGGGATAAGGTCAGTAACACTAGCCAAAGCCTATTAAACCAATAATGGATTTGGATCGCTTCCTCAAAAAGAGCCATTCAAAGGGTGGGGTTAAGTCTAGAAAATTAAGAATGATAAATCCAAATTAAATCCTTTTAACGTCTCTCCATTTATCGGCATTCTTCTCCCTGAGGGAGAGACAGGCTAAAAATGACGATGGTGGTGTTGGGACAATACAGGCATTGTCTCTTCTTTAATGGTACAACAGCAATTCAGGTTCCTATTAATTACGATCATTACAAGAAAAAATTTAATTCATTCCTTTGCAAGGGATTCGAGAACACAGTTTTCCTGAAGAAGCTGTAGCCAACGGTACCATATGGCAGAAGCAAGGCTAACCTGAGGCCAACTGTGTGAGGTTCAATAAGGCCAAGTGCTGGGTCCTGCACTTGGGCCACAAGAACTCCCTGTAACGCCACAGGTTTGGGGAAGAGTGGTGGAAAAGCTGCCCAGCAGAAAAGGACCTGGAGGTGTTGGTCGAAAGCTAATTGAGTATGAGCCGGCAGTGTGCCCCGGTGGCCAAGAGGGCCAACAGCATCCTGGCTTGTATCAGCACTAGTGTGGCCAGCAGGAGGAGGGGAGTGACTGTCCTCCTGTGCTCAGCACTGGTGAGACCACATCTTGCATATTGTGTCTCCTTTTGGGACCCTCACTAAAAGAAAGATATTGAGGTGCTGGAGCGTGTCCAGAGAAGGGCAATGAAGCTGGTGAAGGGTCTAGAGCACAAGTCCTGTGAGGAGCGGCTGAGGGAACCAGGGTTGTTTAGTCCAGAGAAAAGGAGGCTGAGGGGAGACCTTATCACTCTTACAGCTGCCTGAAAGGAGGCTGTAGTGAGGTGGGGGTCGGTCTCTGCTCCCAAGTAACAATTTATAGGATGAGAAGAAATGATCTCACGTTGCACCATGGAGAGTTTAGTTTGGATACTACAAAAAATTTCTTCCCTGAAGGGGTTGTGAAGCACTGGAACAGGCTGCCCAGGGAAGCAGTGGAGTCCCCATCCCTGCAGGTATCTAAAGGCCGTGTAGGTGTGGTGCTGGGGGACATGGTTTAATGGTGGACATGGCAGCGTTAGGTTTATGGTTGGACGTGATTGATTATCTTAAAGACGTTGTTTTCCAACCTAAACAATTCTATAATTCTTATGCCACCTGGTTGCTGCTGGTAGCTGCTTTGTAACGCGATGAGCTGCACTGGCTGTTCAGGAGTTGGAGGATTTGAACAAAGCACGCGCCTGCCTATTCTCGTCGAAGGGATGCTGTCTGCTGGGCCAGGGCTTAACAACGGGTCAATTTACATTAAAAACAGAAAGGCTTGACAGACCTGATGGTGGTTTGGAAATATTGGCGTAAAAAGTATAGCCGAAGAGTTTTTATGTTGAATTGGACACAAATAACTCCTATAAACTTTCATTTGGCATGCTCAGCTTAGCGTACGTGTTTTATTTCACACAGCTTTGATACCAGTTTTGCATATCACTCAGTTAAATGTGTGCAAGTGGTTAAAAATAAAAAGAAATACTAGGAGCGATATCTGCGTGTATGAGTGCACACACCTGGGAGAATCGCCAAGAGTTAATAATTTTTTAATATTTAAAAGAAAATTTTTTAGTGCTGCTGGGTAGCAAACTAATTTACATCTGACAACCACAATTTGCTGGTAAAAGACCAACTAACATTGATCTCTTACTACTTTTAAGAGACTACTATTAGCTTCCAGAAGCCGGCTGATTTTCTAACACATAATTATACTGACAACAAAGACCATTGTAACCTCGTGAGTGTTTGCCTGAGGACTCAGAGCTGCCTTGGGTCCTCAGCAGGCAGCAGACACGGTAGCATCTCCCCAGGGGACTTTGTCAGACATCTCCTATTCCAGTGGTATGGGCTGTTCTTCCCAGGCGGTCTGCAGGCAGGAGGCTGTGTTATTTAGGCCTCCAAGAAGAGAATTGCGAAGGGAGGAGGGAGCATGAAAGAAGAGGGTGCCTGGCAGAAAGCGATGTGTAACGAAAAGGGTAAGAGAGGAAGAAAGAAACAATTGGTTGAGTTTCACCTCCTTAACGTTATCCATGGGCAGACAACAGGCGGACCTTGGGCTGGCAGTTGACTTGATGCCTTTGATCTTCCTTGCTCGTGCAGTGCGGGTTCTTCAGCAACTTCCAAGGCAGCTGGCACTGCAGCAAAAATTATCCCTGAGTTGCCGGGTGTGTTTTTTGTAACACAGTACTACTCAGAAAGAGCCAGAGTGAAATGGCCAAAGTATCTGAGGTGAAATAAGGGTTACTTGACCAGAGCTTGAAATTTGATCCTTTGGGGAAATAAAAGGTAAGATACGTAGTGAAAATAGCTTCAGAAAAATAAACAATCACCTCCAATCAAAACCATGAATTTTAATGTATTAGCCCCTCAGGCCCACTTGCTAATGCTCTGTTTTTCACATCACACATGAGCAGTGAGAAAAGAAGATGCTCTCACAGGTCTGGGGATTTGACACAGGAAATATTGCCTGTAACCAAAACAACCAATTCAGATGTGAACAATTCCTCCTGAAGCAGAGAAGGAGCAGCAGCTGATGTCAGGAGCAAGAGCAGGCAGGTGAACAGAGATAGAGCAGTAGAAAAATGGATATGAGAATCTCAGTCCGGAATTTCAGAAGCAACAGTAATTCATAAGCAACGAGCTATGAAAAGCAAAGCTGACTGAGAAAAGGAGCCATCATCAGCTTGCATGAAAATGCAAATCCCTATCACCTGAGTGCAGCATTTCTGGCAGACTGAGTGCTACTTGACAGGCACGAACACAAATCACAAATGCTTCTTCTGTGGAAGAAAAAAAATGAGCTCTATTTACATTCATCCAAAAACACACTGAGAAAAGAAAGCTCCAGACAATTAAGATACTGGAAGTGTTCAAAACAGGTTACGTAAGTCAGAGATACTAATCCAGTAAGAGAATTTCTGAGTGCTTATTCACATGTACCTGAAACACTTTCTACCTCTGTGCAAACAGTTGCCATAGATATCTGTGGACGTGCGGAAAGACAGGGCTGAGCTGGAAGAGCAACGCTTCCCTCCCAGGGCTTCGCGGGGCCTTTCTGCCTCAAAGATGCTGGTAGATCAGACGCCACTTAAAGCCATCCTGCCCTTGCTGGCTTGCTTTTCTGTGGGAAGCTCTGCTTGGACGCCGTAGGGGTTGGAAGGCATTGAAAATCCCCACATGCTCATCGCGGGCGAGCGGAGCTCAGGAGCCGCGCTCTGCGTCGCTGTGCCCATTGCCAAAACTGGGCTGCTGCTAGACTAGACACTAGTCCAGATGACATACCTGTGCTCTGCTGCACGCTGCCTGCTCATGGGGAACGGGCTCTTCCCCTTGTCTGCAGCTGTCAAGTCACACCCGTCTTGTCACTAAACTGCGGTAGACCCACACCAGGAGGACTAACCACTCCCTCGGGTGGAGTCGTCTCAGCTACTGGAGATTAAACCGCTCCTCTCCCTTGCAAGCCTTGTGAAGAGAGGGCACTAACGCACTGAGCTCTGCTAGTGTCACGCTCCAAGCTAGAAGGGTAGCATCGTTTACCAGAAATAATACCTGGTTTAGACCATCTAATATTGTCTGATAACATGTAGAAGTGGTGATGATCAGGGTTGTATCAGTAGCTGAAACTTTAAGGTAGGAAACCTTACTAGCTTTGCTTCTCCCACGCACACATCTGCTCTCCTAATTAATTGTCCTACCTGGACAGCCTTTCTTTCTAAACGCTACAGGGCATTCACATTCCCAGAAACGCCCTTCGGGATCAGAACATGGCTTTCCCGGAAACACGCGTTTTAAGGTTTGTTGAGCTCAGACTGAAGCCCTGGTCTAAAATCACAGTTTGTGATCTGCTTTGAGACAACAGAAGCAAGTAATTCTGAGGAGGTCTGTACTGACAGGAAGAAGAAGAAAGAAATACAGCACCTTTCAAAATAAAAAATCATAGCCATGGAAAAGAATGATTCCATTTTTAAAAATCAACATTAAAAAGTACAACTCTGCAGAGAATCCATCTAAAAAAATACTAGAACATCCTACACAGCAGATACCGAAGGGGTAGTGATAGAGCTCTGGGGGAACTGAGCACACCATTTTCATGCCAAGGGAATTAGTCCTTCTACCATTAGCCCTTACATAGGTTTCGATGTTATACCATGTGTTAATTATTTCCAAATCACAAGTGCAAACACTCACCCTGATTGGAAAATTAGCAGATTTCAAACTCGGGTAATTTCCCCCTAATGAGGAACTTGTTGAACTGAATTTAACAATTAGCTCACACCCTTTGCTGGCTGGGTGCGGCAAGGCTGCAAGGAGACACAGAAACTCACCTTTTCCAGCAATTTGCAATAAAGGATCAATATAAATTCAGGGGTTGCTTTCATGCTATTTCTAGCTTCCCCTTCGGTCCTTAAGGCAGCCGTTCTCAAGGGGGGATAAAGGAGGAGGTGCTGCCACGCTGAATAGTTTGTCTGTGTTTTGTAACCTTCCCGCTCCGGGTCAGTTCATTTGGGTGCCTTTTGCTGCACACCAAGCCTCTGCAAAAAAGGATTTCACAGCTTCAGAGAGTAAACCTTGTGATTTATTGGTCAACATACGCAATGCGTAGGTAGAGCTAATGAGCTAATGTGCTCGCCACCCCTGATAAGGCACCAGAGGAGTCACTGCTGGCTGGGCAACTTCCAGTCCAGAGGAGAAGGGTTGGCTTCTGCGGCTGCTTGAAACAGGCTGTTCGCTGACGTTGCTGAACTGCCATCCTCAGACTGCTTAGTTTTGTTTCTGAAGGATTTTGTATTTTTTTCTTCTTGGCTCTTCTCTTCAAGAACCCTTGAGCTGCTAATAATTATCCCCATGTCGACACTCTCCAGCAACCTTACCTTTCTTCTCCCGGCTTTGCTCTGCAGAATGTCTTGCAATGCTTTCACGCAGCTTAGCAGCTCTCTAAGATGTCTGAACCAATTTCAGCCAGTATCAAACCTGTACCTTAGATCCCAGAAGGTATCTGTGATCCAGTGCCTGAATCTCTAGAGGAGAAACTGACACTTTTCAGCTGCTAAACTGCATTAAAGGAAACAGCAGTAATTTTATCCTACAATTAGTTTTCTACGTCTGCTCTGACCCTATCTGCAAAAGGGATGCTCAGGTCTTAAAGAAGGAGACCCGTTTGTAGTTGCAAAGGGAAGAGACCTCTACAAATGAAGGGGAAATCGCCTTTGGACAACTCTTCTCTCCCCCTAGAACTCACCAAAATATTGCCAAAACTTAAGTCCGATTTCTCCCACAAAAATGTAAAAATTATCCAATAAAATTCTCTTCCTGTTTTTCAATGCACTTTCTGCAGTAGGGTTTTCTTTTTTGTTTGTTTGTTTGAAGAACGGTGAAGAATATTCTGAGCCTTAAGTACATCACGAAGCACCTGTGCCTTTGAGTGCTATGCTGGCACACCGACTGCTTGATTATTTGGCAGTAAGTGTCATAAGTATATATGTAACAACCTTTGGTTTTTTCCAATGTAAAGAAAGGGTAACAAATTGAGAAATAGAAAAAAAAAGAATATTCTGCAAAAATAGAGTTCTGAGCTCTTTAAATGTGCTGCTTTGATTGTCTTTAAGTAGTGACATTTTAACAGGAACTGGGATTTGGAGAAGTAAAGAATGACGAGTTTGTGGATATCTACTAATAAGGCTACACGGTGATCTCTGGGGAGTTAATCTAAGGTGTGACTTAGCAGAGAAAAATAGCCTAAGATATTCTCTTGCAAGCCAACAACACATAGCCCTATTCTTCGCACCAATTCCACAGGCTACAAAAAGATGCTCCAACCTGCAGCTCTTAAATGAGGTTATGAAAGCTAAGAGCAACTTATTTAATTGTTCTGGCGGACACCTCATCTAACCATGATCTAACTCAAATATTACCTCAGAAATTCTTAGCTTAATTTGTGATGTTACCACATTTAAGAGGCAGCATTTTTCAGAGCAGGGAGGTGAGACTGGGTAACATCTGCAGCCTGATCCTAGCTGATATAAATTCCTGTGTGGCTTTTGGCAAGTTCTCTGGGTTTCTCTGCCTCAGTTCCCCTTTGCTAAAACAAAGATGATCATGCTCATCAAATTCAGGCAACTGTTAAAATTATCTAGTTAACGCTTCTAAAGGGATCTAGAGCAGTAAAAACATCAGCTTCTTATCTAGCCCTCTTCCCCCACAAACTGTCTTAAAAACAGTGATCCATTTTACCTGGGAGCTAGGAGGTGCAAGGAGATTCACGAACTGTGCTGAAGGAACACATCAATGGCTGTCACAAAAAACACTGGCACTGACTGTCAGCAGCAGTCAGGCTTTGTTTCAAAGCGTAAGGAGTCCAAGTGGCGATGCGTTGAAGAGGTGGAGGCATTGCCACAGCCCTATTCCAGCATGTCCATCAGCCGCGTAGCCAGTGTCTGTCATCCTCCTCTCTCCGCTATCCATAAATCTGGGCTTCTCTGCTCCTTGCACTGAAGCTACCCTGGCAGCGCAGGGTGAACGGTTGGACTCAGTGATCTTAAAGGTCTCTTCCAACAGGATGATGATTCTATAATCCCATGCCTGCACCTATTCCCCGATTTGCTCAGTTTACCATTGTTTCCTTACTGTGTGCCTTAGTTTGAGTTAGAATCTAATTTCTTCCCCTACGCCAGCGCTGGGAACTGTAGGATCACAATTCAACTCTGTACTGTCTTTTTTTTTTTTCCCCTTGGCCTTTCTTTGGAAACAGATGTTGCACAGACAGCAGGCTCTGTTGTCTGGCTGCCCTCCACCCTAAGGAGCACCCCACATTTTCTCTTGAGCAGGGAGAATGAGGCAGGGGCAAGGGTGAGGGTGCAAGAACTGGGAGGACGATTAGAGGGAGGATGTAGGGATGGAAAGGTCTGTAATCAGAAGGGCACCTTCTCAACACCTGGAATAAATCTTTTGGGTATTGTCATGAGGCCTTTGCTGCTGAAACGGCTGCAGAGGCACGCACTGAAATATGCCCTTCACTGCCCCCCGTAGCCAGCCCCAGCTCGGGAGTGACAGCGTGCCGCTGCAGGGAGGTCTGCTGGGGGGCACTCCTGCAAGATTCCAGTGCTGGCCATGCTGTAAGCAGCAGGAGACCTGTGATGGGTCGGGGCTGGGCCAGCCACCAGACAAATGACAGA
>NW_010387904.1:0-628 GCF_000710305.1 Buceros rhinoceros silvestris | reverse complement strand
GGCTGCAGCAGTCTGCTGCAGTTGTAGCTTAGTAAAGGCCTTGTGTACACACAAACTGTTGTTGCATTTTCCCCCCCCAATATTTGCGACGTATGATTTACCCCTACAACCTCTTATCTTTGATTCATCACTGAGATGATTCTGCACACACAAAAAGGCTTCTGCTGCATTTACTCAGAAGGCCAGTATGGATAATGCCCACTGATGTCCTAAGGTCATCTTTGAACCCCAGCGTGTCATCTTGTAAGAATGAACCATGTGCAATTGAACCAGTGTTAAGGGTCGAGGGACCGATATACCTCGATTTACCTTAGCGGAATCCCTCTGTCCTGATAGGAAGGGATTTAATAGGGAAAGGAAGAAATTCACACCCCGGTCTATTCGGATAGCTGAAACAAACTTTAATATATATAATAAAGCCGCATAACTATATTCTATATGTATATGATTACAAACCAAAAGGGAAAGGAAATCCCTCTGGCCTGATAGGAAGGGATTTAATAGGGAAAGGAAGAAATTCACACCTCGGTCTATTTGGATAGCTGAAACAATCTCTAATATATATATGTGATAAAGCCACACAACTGTATTCTATAAGTATATGATTACAAACCAAAAGGGAAGGGGG
>NW_010387903.1:28835-31354 GCF_000710305.1 Buceros rhinoceros silvestris | reverse complement strand
ATATTTAAAATATACGAATCAGATTATGAAATACACAATAGAATTTAGGTCTTCTACCATCTACACTGAGTATGAATTTCTACCCTTATGAAAGAAACCTTGAAACAAATCAATAGAAGTAATTCAGGAAACTGGCAAAAGCTTTTTTTCCATACAGAGGAATTTATACACACGTGAACATATAGCTGATAGAGTAAGTTTTGGGAAAAAATAAAGCTAAGGATGATCATCATCAAGCATTTGAAAATGCTTGTTATTTGCTAAAATGGAAACTGTTGGAGGAAAAGGCAAGAAATATCTGATGTTCACGGTCACAGTTTAAACCACAGACCACAGAATAGTTCCCACAGCATTTAATAAGTGGAAATTCACAGAATTGGTGTCACCTCTTGTTGAACTTAATAGCTTGTCAGCAGATGCAGAATTTTAGGCTAGCATTGCAGTGAAGAAGGTGAATATATCGTAACAAGCTTTTAAGTTGGCTGTTGTTCAACTTAGCTGTATCCCACTTCTCCCCTCCAGGACTCCCGTTCTTGGCAGGCCCCGGCCGCCCCGTGCCTGGGTCTGTGATGTCCGGAGGTAGAGCAGCGACTTTTTCACAGGCACCCCCTTGTCGTGGGGAAGGAGCTTGTGTGCCCTTGTGAGGCTGAGAGCTATGCTGGTGGTGGCATGTGCCTCCGGTGGGGTCTCCCAAGCCAGACAGGTCTCAACTGAAGGGTCAGACAAAGTGTGTCCACGGGCAGGATGGGCTCACTAGCCTTGGGGCAGCCATCCTAGGAGAAGGACAACTCTGACTCCAAACCTGGGCAGATGGAGCTTGTTTAGCCTTGTAAGGCATCCATCATCTAAGAGAAGGATGCTTTAAACAAACCTACGACCTGAGGACTTCGCTGTCACCGTCCAAGCTCGCTGGGCCCTGGCAGATGAACCTCAGGTGTAAAGGGTGGAGCCAGTTCTGCGCACGCTGAGCCTCACCTAAAAAATCCACTGCTCAGGCCCAAAGGGTGCACTCATCGCTTGCAGTGAGCGTGGGAAAAGCCTTTCCCAGATCTTCGTTCGCGAAGCCAAGCCGTGATGATGATGATGTATCCCACTTCATAAGAAATGAGTTTAAACTCTGTTATGATTGTTGTCTTGACCTCCATGTGGAGAAAAGTACATCAAGTGGAGTACCACAGAGATCAGTACTGGGACTTATTTTTATAATTTAAAATTTCATTAAGAGCATAATGGAAGTTATGAAGTTAACCCTTTTTTTTGCTTTTGTTTTTGTTTTTTTTTGTTACAGCCAGATTTGAAGGAAAGCAAACAGGAAGACAGCAGACCTAACCCTCGCACATATTTGGGATTTTGGACCAGCAGCTTGCCTTCAATGCAATTGCTTTAATATTAAATAAAGCAGCTGTATACCAGGAGACAGCCAATAAACGCTGCCTAGATAAATATTCCTTGACAGCAATGTATGAAAACAAGATGAAGAAACACCTACAGTTTATGAAACTCAATAAAAAAATTGCTGTATTGCTATGAGAGGGAACTGGGAAGACCACAAACTAGAAAAGAATTGCTTTTTCTGCATATGCAAAACCAGACACGGCTTCATAAAAAATAAATTTTAATCACAAACACAAGAACACCAAAACGAAAGGAGACTGATTCCCCTTTATACTATATAGCTAAATATAAGACTAATATATAGCTAAACATAAGACAATATGATGATTTTTTCATACATACATTTAGCAATGTACCACTGTTCCAGGACAATCATAGAAAACAAGTCAGGAAAGCTCACTTAGACTCTGTCCTTCGTTCCCAAGACCTATACCAATGCTATTCTTAAAGGAATATGTCAATGACTGTTCCAAGAATATTCCAAGATTTCCGAGGATTGAGTCTGTATGATGTCTTCCAGCAATCTATTTCAACACTCTGTTCTTTAAAAACAGAATGCTTTCTGCATGTCTCATCCAAAGTTTCTTTGCTAAAATTTAGACATGACACCTCTTGTCCTATTCATCTTGGTGACAACAGAAATTCTCCCAAATTTTTGTGTCAAAACAGTGCAATATTTATACTTACTTGAAAAACACTTAGGCAATGGAAGTGAAGAAGGAAGGAAGAGAGATGAAAGGACAATCAACTCTTCTTTAGGATGAATTACTGCAATCTATTCAAGTCTCTCCTTATAAGCCATTTTATTAGACACCTAATAATGTTTTTGGTTCTGTCCAAGACTCTTCAGTGTTATACACCTTTCTTGAGAAAGAAAATGACAGTTGCTTTCTATTTTTTCATTCATTTTTTCCTCATAAATGCAGTTTAGTCATCTAGATCATCTTGTCTATATTTTTTCAATAATTCTATTTACTAGTTTTCTGACAAAACAAAAATCCATAATGTTTTTATGGATGTATCATGTCCTATATTCTTCTGGGATCCTGGCATTAGAGAGGTCAGAAAGGATTAGATCCTGTTAGATCAGCCTCAACAGTGACAAACTGGACGTAAAGGCTTTT
>NW_010387903.1:4352-28744 GCF_000710305.1 Buceros rhinoceros silvestris | reverse complement strand
TCCCTACAGAAGGACTGCTGAAGATAAAAGATTAGATGCTAGAACTTTAAATCCTTTGGCTTGTCCCCTAAATTTCTGATCTTCTGAAATGTACAGCCAACCCTAATGTTTCTTTCTGTGATCTATAGGCTATACCTCTACAGGGCTCATTTTCAAACAGCCGTTCTTAGGATGAAAGCTCTTCTTTAAAAGAAGTATATATGTCTTTGTTCTAAAGAGCTGGATGAACTTCACTCCCATTAACTACTGCAAACTTTGTGGATTGATTATAGAAGAGTTTTGTTACTGATTTTTTTCAAGGCCTACTGCTTTGAGCTATGTAATTATCCAGGCTTTCATATTAATAGAAGAAGTCTTTCAGACTGTGTGATCTTTTGAACTTCAGAATCAGTGTGTTCTTGTGGGATTCAGAAAATAAAAGCTGAAAATTGTACGACACAGGAAAATTGGGAAAGGCACACTCTTAATGCCATTTCTAATGAATAAGGTATAATTCTAGTGAGATGGAACTTAACTTAGTAAATGGTGGTTTATATTTTACATTTAGAATCAAAATTTTCTAGTAAGGCAAGTGAAAAAATGACACTGGCTTTCTATTTTTTCATTCATTTTTTTCCTCATAAATGCAGTTTACTCACCTAGATCATCTTGTCCATATTTTTACAACAATGCTACTTACTAGTTTACCAAGCCTGTCAATCGTCGCAGACTGATTTAGCAAACACTAAACTCTGGTCTCCTTGTAAACTATAGTGAGAGAACAACGACGACACAACATTGGAAGTTGCACCCAGTGGTTAAGGTATACATCCCTGAGACAAAGAAAATTACTTAATATATAATAAATAAGGTCAAATATATAAAGAAAAAAAAGAGAAATTCAAAACATATATCTTGAAACATTCTACAAATCCATAAGTAGAATTCTTTTATGTTTTTGCAAATTATAGTTTGAGAACCACATTTAAGAGAAGCTTTCGATTTGATATGTAAAACAGACACTTTGAATATTATGTAAGATTTGCTTAAAAAAAAGAAAATGTTTTATAATTAGGATAAATACGTAAGCAAAGTGATCATTGACATTAAGATTTCTCCATAAGTTGTGAGAGTGTTTCCTTTTGCAGGAGCACAACATATTTCTCGATGCCAACTCAATTTAATTGGATGCTCTTTGATACTGCAGAGCAACTGAAGTGTTCTTAAAATGGTAAGCTGTATCATAAAAGTACAACTAATATGTTTGGGAAGTTGATTTTAGAAAATATACTTTTGTTAAGAGAAGAGGGAAAAATAATCTTTCAGTGTCACGGTACAAGGTTAGCAAAATAATACGAAGTATGGGTAGGCAGTAGTAATTCAGAATATAATTAAGCAACCCATAGTAAAGTAATCACACCTTTGTAACTTAGAATTGTTTCTAATGAAAAACAATACTAATTCAGAAGAGGAAAAAAACCCAACAAAAACCCCTCACAAAATCAGAAAAATCCTTCCTCTGGATTAAAATATAAAGAAAGTCACTGTTATATGGAATTGTGAATACACCTATAATTCAATTCACAATGAAATAGAAATGATGATAAGTTTTACTCAAGGCTTCTCTCTGCAAGAAAAAATATTAAGTGTCAGGAAAACGTAACTGTGGGGCAATGCACTACTGTCCCTCACAAAGGAAAATGTTCAGGTATGGTTATGCGTTATTTAGTCAAGACAATTTACGTTCACATAAAACAGAAGTACAGTAGAGGAAATCCAAAATCTGAGACTCTTAATGGAAGTCATCACTCACAGCATCCCATTTTCTGCATATCCATATTGCATAAATGGATATTCCAACATGAGGATTTGTCAGACATTCTAAAATAGGTCAAACAAGTTCATTTCACAATCTAGTTGTGTCGCTGCTGCAGAAAGAAGGAAGTGCAAAGTCGTTTAGTCTTTCCACAAACTAAAGATCTACCGCCACCCCAATGCAAGCAGAAGTCTAGCTCTGGGCTTTTCCCCCCAGACAGATGCAGGTGGAATGGATGGAATGAGGATGAGGAGGAAATTGCTCCTTCAAGTCAACACAGACTCACATACTCAATAAGGACCACTTATCTCCTTGTACTGTTGTCTTAAAATCTGAACTAAAATCTTTAAAGTTCTTTATCAGTTTTGCATTTTTGGTTTCCTTCTCACTAAAATTAATAACTATCACACACCTCTGCATATATTTCCTATTCTTCTTTTGATAAAAATCATGTACAACACTAAGCTGGCACGAAGGAAAAATGAGATTTTTGGAGGGTTTTTTCACTCTGTATTTTTGTTCACAGAAGCATTAGTTATCTCATAGAAGGGTTCTGTTCCCTAAGGTGACCAGAAAGTTTAAATCTAGAATATGTTCCCAACAAGATCAGCATAGTGTGTGACGGATCCCAACTGTTTTTAAGCTCCAGCAAAGTCCGAGGTCATTATAACAAACTATTTAAGAAAGCACTTATATTCTTGAAGACATAACCCATGGCAGAGTTGGATAAGCAAGCAAATTTCAGAATCAAGGAGAATTTATTTGAAAACATTTTCTATGAAACAATTCAGAGCCCTATCAAGGAAGAAGTTTGGAGAGACTTCAAATAACAGTTCTCATGGAGAAATTAAACTGTAGTCTTGACTGAAAAAAAAAACAAACAAACACAGAAAATATCCAACATGAAAAAATGAAGTCTGTGTCCCTTGACAGTCTGTTATCCTTTATGTACAGGATTATGTTAGAGTAGGATGTAAGAAGGGATATTGCACAGCACAAACGGACTCTTACATTGATACTTCTCAACATTATAATGGCAATGCAAGTTGTGGAACTATCCCAATGTTCAACTTAACAAATTTAATCACATTTAAGTTTTCCAAAAAAACTGCCTCAGCTAGACTCTAAAACTAATTGTGTTCGTATTTTTCAATAAAACAACTGAATTTGTCATACCCCTCTACATGGAATATCCTCCTACGTGCAATTTGAAGTTAAAGAGGGGACAGTTGCCTTTGGTCTTCAATAAAAGAAGAGGGTGCGTAGGATATAGATAGCAAAATGAGTAAATACAGCAGCATCCTTCACAGACCAATTATGGATACCAATTTGCAGTAAAATTTTCTGCTGAAATACTTTAGAACAAAGAGCATCACTAATGGAAGCTTTAGATCTATCCCAGATGCATGAGACCCCAAATCCACCTGTATACAGAAATAAGACAAGAAATTACATTACCCAGCAAAGAAACCAGAAGCTAGAAGAAAGATGAGAACCTTGTAACTTTATTGTCTGGTTAACGTTTAACATTCCGACAAAGCTGAGTTCAGAAACTTTTTAATTTTTACGGGAAAAAAAAAAAATTACTGTAAGTTACATCACTATCTAACAATCTCTGGCCACAGCAAAAATAAAGAGAGAAGAAAGCTTGTATTTTCGCATGATCTAAATTAAGAATGTCTCTTTTCTCAGCCTTCCTGAAAGCACAAGACACTGCTAGTATCCTCTGTGGTAAAATTCCAAGAGAACTTGGAAAAGCATTTGGCCCTTTTGTTTGTAGTTGAATGTTCACAGAGATAACTTGGGTTCTTCTCAAAAGCAAAACATTTTCAAATACTTGCGCTATTCCATGGGGAAAATCTGCGTAGATATTGATGTTAAATGGTTTTGAAAGCTGAACATTTTGTTCCTTTTAAAGCATTCAGTTGTAAGCTGCAGTAGATGATTAATCTAAGGTACTTTGGTAATTTGTAAGGAGTTGTGTAAATTAAGGCTTTAAGAAACTCCTACATCATATTCCTTCAGTAGGTTTTGTCAGACCCATTAGTGGAGAGCTTCTTCCTTCTCCTTATATAAGCTTCTCTTGTGTATATAATGTAATGCTCAAGTGTCTCACTACAGCTATTCTCTGAAGCAAATAATATATTTACATTTTAAGTCCTTTAAAGAATGTGGATTTGTTTAAGCAAACTTGCTTCTACCTGCTCTTATCTCTAAAAAAAGCATATAACAAAACATAAAATATTTTGCATTTTCTCAATTTTTATTTCATTTTTAACACTTTCTCTCCTTGAGGTATATGAAGAAGCCTCTTTCAACTCATGGAAAATAAGGAGGGAGTGGTGAGGAGAATTAGTATCTCTATTTCATGTATTTCACCAGGTATAAAGCTTGAGCATAGGTATATCGTTTATACTTACATATCACATCAATTTTTATTTCATTTAAATACAGATATACATTCTTATATTAAGAATAAGTCATAATGACTTTCTTAATCCTGAATCATGTGTTTCACTATGGTTGCCAAGGCTCTAAATATGTTTTTAAAGCTTCATCTACAGTCCTGCTCAGAAAAAAAACACAATCCAAAACCAAATAAAAAAAGCCCAAAACAACAAAGTATCCATGATTATTGAAAACACATAATATGTTAATAAGCCATTCGTGTTGATTCTTGGAATTACATGGGATATGTTTTTATTCGCTGCATTTTGTATACATATAAATTCCCACTCCCAGATGAGGAATTTCTCTTGACACCATTCCAAATGGCAGGACTGAATTCAGCAAGCCTAGCCTGTAGAGGTAATAATTGTTTATAATATGTTTTTCCTCAAGACAACCTGTATATACATAACTGGTTGCATTCTAGTTTGTGGAAACAGTGAAGTATGGGTAGCTTTAAAGAAGAGTTTCTAATATAAACTAGAAGTAGAAAATAATTTCCTGTGTGCTAGTCTGCAAGGAAAGGTTGTGCAAGATTTTCCTATTTCAGTGCTACAACTAGTAATGCCCTGTCAAAGGAGGACAGACCAAAAAGGATTTCAAAAAGAAGGTGTGAAAGTTTTCTCAAACTTCAAGCACTGTTTTGATTAATTTTAGTATGTATGGGTACATATTTTCTCATATAAAATTCGAAGTTAAAATCCCACAAAACTCTTCATTTTGCTTCCTCCCAGTTCACTTCTACTTGCCTTTCAAATTAATATTCTCTCATTTTTATACAAAACCCTCAAGCACTTTATGACAGGATTTTGGGAGCCATGAGGAGTGGTTATTGTTTCTATTTTGACAAGTGGAATATCTGTGTGGTAGATGAAACCAAGAGAACAAAATGTGCCACAGGACTGCTTCAATATTCCCTGATGATCCAGCTATCATATGAATGGAACAGCACAGAAGTTAACTTATCAAAAATAAGTACCAAATGTGCCAAAGATTACCTAATCTTTCATTTTCTGCTGTTGCTCATGTCCTCATTCAGTGATATTATGATATGATATGACATATAACAGCATAAAAAATAGCAGCATTAGGTTCTGTTAATATCTGAATAAGCCTGCGACCTATCACATGCACACGCGAAGAGAATTAACTTTCCACTCTTTCACTGAAATTAAAACTATTACTTTTCCTGTTGAATTGTTTCGCTCACAAACTCTCTTTCAAACGCCCCTCTTCTTCAATACCAACAGATTATTTGTTTTTAAAAGGAATAAGTATCTAACCGTTAAAGCTATTTTGCCGCAATGAAACAGAACAGCTTCAATATACTTGGTCTCCCAATTTATAAATAAGCCATCTAAACTCTTGAACTCTTGAAAATTACACCACCACTCTCTTTTGATGCGTTTAATAGGTAAAATTCCTCACACACAGAAGAACGACGTTTAGGTGCAAATTATGGAAATCTTTGTTAGGCAAAACATACCAAGAACAAGAGGTGGAGGAAAAGTAGAATCATTGTCCAACAGAAAAACGTATCATGTAATAATTTCAAAACAGTGTATAAAGGTGAAATATGAACATTTTTCAAAATGGAAATGCTAAAATGATTTTGAGAGGAAATGCTGAACAATTTCAAAAACAATAATTTTTTTTACAATTGCTGACACAGTAATATTTGTTTTCTTCTTATTTTCTTACAATATCTAAAGTAAGATGATTGTGGAAATTTTTTTTTTGTGATGTGTTGCATATGCTGTGGAATTTCGTATTTCAGAATTACAGCTCTTTTTTTTTTTTTTATTTTAGGTGTGATATTTTGACTCAACTAGCTACTTGGATTGTTCCCAATTGGAGGCAGTCTAATTTAGTGATTCAGATGTAAGAAGAAAATAGGCAGACTGTGCTTCAAGCGGCTTCTGCATCTTTGATATTCCATCAGTTTGCATTGCATTACATACCTTCTGCAGAGAAGGTGTCAAGCATACGTCGAAATGTTGAAAAGTTCTTCCCTTTTTGAATAACAAGAGTTGAATTCTTGAAAATCAATATTTTTTCCGAAAATATTATCTCCCACTTCAAATGTCTCTCGGAACAAAACTGAATTCCATAAACAATCTGGTTAGGATGCTTGCCTAAGTCTCAGTAGAGAAATCTGCGTAAGAGACTTCCAAACAAACTAGTGTATTGGCTACTCTCAATTTCTTCTATGCAAAATATCTGATTTATAAGAGCTTTATCTTTCTTTCTAACCCTACATTTATGTAGCCAGTTTGGAAACTTCTCAAGACAAGGTAAGTGAAATAGATATTTCTGGATTAAATATACATTGCAACATTTCCCACAACGGGAGCAGAGGTTTAGAATGGACCATGCACTATTTCAGATCACAGCCTGGTTTCGGTTTCATGTAAGTGCTATCTAGAAAACTGTCCAGCTGTGTCCTCAGGTTTTGTATGCTGGCTGTTGACAGGCGTTAAACTTTCATTAAAATCAAAGTGATTGCAGCAACGGAAGAATTGTTGTTCTGGCAAAACAGACTATTCCGAAGATGCAGAGCTGAACTCTTGTGCCCACCTCCTGTGAGGCCACCTGGCAGTTCTGCCGGAAGCTTGTGTGTCCTTTCACTTTGTAAGTCGACTTTCCCAGTACTGCAGCTGAGACTGAAGGTCCAGGCAATGCAGGAGGCATCAGGGGCCAGTTCTTCTGTAAGCCTCCAGCAATCTGGAAAATTTTTGGGGACCTGGAGGAGAAAAAAGTATCTCAGGATCCAGTCCTGATCGCTACAAGATACAGGCACAGTAAACTGCCTTTGTCTATGAGAAATCTATTTCAGTTAGGGTATTCTGAGAGAGATGCAACAATTGAATTCAAGCCCCCAAATTACAGAAAGCTCACCCACACTTCATTCAATTCCCACAACAGTACCATGCTTCCTGCCAAATAAAAGTCAGGTTGGTCTGCTACATACACTTCACTTTTTAACAAAATCGTTTGATGCCTCTTTCAAATGGGACAATAATGCTGCTTTCCCCCACTTCCACTTCGAGTGTTGAGTCTACGTAGTGTTTGGAGCAAGACTTTACCTAAAGAAGAACACTAACCAACAGCTGTATTCCCAAATGCTAACCCTAGGCAAGCTGCAATACCATTCTATGCCAATAATAAAGCTCAATATATATTTATACTATCAGTAATCATTGCAGATTTTCTGTGGGCATGCTGGTCCCCTTACTTGAAGATGTGTTACATGTGTGACCTGCACAAATTCATGCAGCTGGTCAATCCTGTGACCGCTGTTAAGAATCACAGCATCCTGACTCTACCTGCAGAGCTCTATCATGCTAAATGTGAAAGATACCTCTCATCTTTGGCAGGTTTTATATCAAGCCCTAAGGATTATAAAATGTGGCTAATGACTGTGATTAGTATTTATTGCTTGTTATGTACCAACAGCATGCTCGGAGCAAAAAAGAAAAAATGAAGACAATTCCTGTAGAGAGAGGGGAGGGGAAAAAGTAAACATGGCAGATAAAGAAATTAAAACAATTACAGATCTATCATGCTGGCTTAGAATCCATGCAGTTACAAATATAATAAAGTTAAATAATAAAGTTGCCTGCAGGCAATCTAGAAGGGATTTAATTATTTTTGAATTACCCATCTTGGATAAAAAATAATTTCCCAAACCAAAAGAATTAAACATTCTTTTGACCCTGACATGAACTATATTTTAAAGAACTTTTATGTAGCATTGTTGTGTATCCCTGCTTTGTTTATAAAATGTATGACATTGCATCAGCCACAAATTAAATTACATGAAACACATTTGTAAATACAATATGAAGTTGTGCTGCATTTCATGGTAAATACAATAAACTGTGACCAGACATTAATTGTAAGCTGTGGTATATGGTGTTTATAGATTTCACAAAAAAATAATTTGTTTCAGTGTTTGCTCGGTTAGCACTAGTGTATTTCCCTCTGCTTTACAAATGGGACATTTTTTACCATATATACAAGCTATAAAATATAATGAGGAAAAGTTAGACTTTTTATTTTTGGCTGTAGATAGACGAATTGATGCTATTACACTGAAAAAATATACATACATAGGAAACATTGCAAGACTGTCTTAAAATTGCATTAATTCATGTAATTTAACCCTAACGGCCATGTCCTAGGCTTGTCTGCTTTTAAAGTTAGCCTCCGATTGACCCCTATAAACAAAGAGCAGTAGTAAATATACACATTGCTTACTGTAAGGTCCTGCAGGCAGTCATCCTGTGCTATCCTAGCTTCCAGGGTCAGGTTGCATTTTTCATGCCTGTAGCTACAGCATCCTACCTGGAATCCTAATTCCTTGTCCAACAGTAGCAGAATTTCCATGTCTCTGATGTGTAGCAATGACACAATTAGCCTTCCATCACTGCTCACCTCTGTGCTGATTTCACCCAGAACTGTGTATTCACTGACTGATCCAGAACCAAGGAGGGTGATCATCCAGGTGCCTCAGCCTTGGCCATATTGACCACCATCAGTGGTCCACCCTGGCCTCCAATCGGGAGATTTGGAGACACACCATACAAAACCCTGCTGCCTCCTTTGAGAGCATGCATAGAATCAGTCTCGAGGAGAAAAGACAACGCAGAAAGAACCGTGCCTCGACTGTACCACCCAAGGAGACCTTCCGGTGTGCTCTTTGCAACCGATCTTGCCTATCTCGCATTGGCCTTTTCAGCCACCAGTGCGCTTGCAGTAAGCATGGGGAAAGCCCTTCCCAAATCTTCATCCGCGAAGCCAAGCCATGATCATCCAGGAGAGGAGGAATTTAGGCATATTCTCAATAAGCCAAACTACCTTCTTGAGAAAGTCACCACAGCCAGCCTTAGACCCTAGGAGTGATGCAGAGCTTTAAAGTTTTCTTCTGGGGGAAAAAAAAGTCTTTAGAAGGGACATAGAGTGGAAATATCATGGTAATCCTCAAAATGAGTAATTTTTCTGTCATGGTACACAAATGTAATTTTAAGAGGCATATAAGATATTCTGAGCATGTGCAGATATTCTTGGGCTAAATTATCTAAAATCTATTTTGGTTAACTAATAATAAATGAAAGGCTGAAGAGTTTACATTAAAAGCTCAACATTTTTTAATAAGATACATCAAGAAAATACTACCAGAGTGATTTCCGTTTTAGTAATGAAACTTTCCCTGCCTGCAAAACATGGAGCCTTTCATGATGGCTCCTGACCAGAACATGGAAGGTATACAAGCATATAAAGCTGAAAGGCTATGATGTATAATATTCCAGCTTTTTGAAAAAAGTTTAATGAAAAAAATCCAATAAAAAAATCCTGTAACCTTTTGACATTAGATGTGTTATCTTAGTTCAGTTCCTGTCTTATTAAATGTGATTAATATACCTATGTTAAAACTACAATTCATGCTAATTTTATTACTGGCAAACTGAAATAATTTTAAAATACTATATAGAGGGAGTGTTTAAGTTACTTCATACCTCATTCCATACAATTATATTAAAATACAATAACACAGTTACATTTAATTACACTGTCTAACTTTACACAAGAGGAATCAAAAAATTTTAAAGACGCGTGTCCTTTCTGCCTGCAATAAATACCCTACCGCTAGACAGCTAAATTGCCTGTCAAATATTTTCATGAAGCTTTGATGGGCACTTCTATTTTATGATAGTCTTTTTTTCTTTTTTACTTGCATTAGAAATACCTTGGCAGAACACGAAACTACTTTAACAGTCCCCACGTATTGCCTCAGAAACCACGCTGTCATGAAAGTTAAGAGCTCATACTTTCGGCAAGCATTCTGAAAAAGTTCTGTTTGGTCCTTCATTTGGAAGAAAGACTTAAATGATTTATTTAAAGCTATTTTTAAAAATATGCATGCAAGGCAGCCTTAGAAATGTCTAAAAACTGTCAAAGCTAAAAATTGTCTTTCTGCATTCTTAGACTGAAAAATTACTATCAACAACATAAAAAACTTATAACTTGTCCGTAAGGTCCAAAGCTGTTAAATCTAGAAATAAGATTTACCACACTTTTCCCGGTGACCAGCAGCACCATTCATTAGCCTAATACAGCCTTTTGTCAGACAAACAGGAGAAAGCAGCATCTTATGAATTCCCAAGAGCAGAACGTTTAGGAGCCTGTGCCTTTTGCTTCTGCCTCCTTTAGACAGATGACAGCTCAACGTGATGTAGGAAAGGGAACCATCAGTGTAAAACAGAAGCCTTTTCTAAAACTTGCAGTATTTTCAAACAATCTGCATAGAGAACTTCGCTTTAATGACCTGAAATGTTTAAAGATTTGCATTTAGAAGAGTATTACCAGTCAGGGACGATGGGTGAAATTAATAGATGCTATAAAACATTAAGGTATTATTTTTCCATATTTTAGTTGATTCATGATTAGTTATTGTCAAAAAAATCAGTGCAGCTAATGAGGTATTCTTTAATAATGATTATAATTTCCTAAGAAAGGAATGTACTGTTCATATGTAAATGAGTTTTCCAGTTAATGAATAAAGCCAGTCAATCAATCAGCTCTGCAAAAGAAAAGATTACGAACAAGAGACTTTTTTGGCGTTGTCCTTTGTTCCTTAATTGTAGAAAAAATCATGGCTATTAATTCCATAAGTAATACCAAAAAGTTTGTGTTTTATAAACAATTACTACAAAGTTTAAAAAGTAAATAAATTTATCCAGAGGAAGAGGAAAGTGTTTTAAATAATACATGAAATTAGTAACTGGAAGGTTTTGTGTGGAGTGGCATACCAGCATCATACCTTAAAATACTAAAACAGCACAGAATGATCACTACACTGAAACACACACTAATGTCTCCTTGATCATCTCAATAGTAAGCAGATAAGGAAAAGATTGCTTGGAAATGTTAGGAGAAAGTATCTATCTTTTTTATTGAGCTTGTATTTGAGCAGTAATAGAGAAGTATTACACTGTAGCCCAGTTTTTAATTAACATGTCATTATAATGCCTCTGATAATAAGGGTTAATAGTGTTTTCCTAAGACACGTATGTTTCAAATAGATTTGCGTTCCAGAGCAATTTGTTCAGAGCTTTAGCAAGTGAATACATTCTTTAGTAAATGTAGTTGCAGCTTTGCATTTTTGTCCCTTTCTCTCCACAATGAGCACAACCTCTACAAATCACACCGAACACGGTCTGGCTTTAGAAGCCTTAGAGTACTGTATACCCAGAGGATGCTGGGTGTAAAGCTCGTGTTCAACAAGGCACTTAAACCTATCTTTCTTTTTAAATATGCAAGCAATGTTATTTAGGAGCAGAAGTTTATTGTGTACAGTACTCAGACTCAAAGAGATGTTCGAGGCCCTGGGGAACAGCAACGGGAATACTTTGTACTTTGCAAGACCGAATGGTCAGTATAGTTTTGAAATCGAAATGTAGGCAAGTTGACTCTATTCTTTTAGTACCTATATCTTACTGTGATGACACGAATTCAAAACACAGAGAAAGCAAGTAACATTGGAGCAGTTCTGGTGTCTTATCTAACATAATATTTCAGCATGTCAGAGGACATCTGACCTTGTGCATGATCAAATTCTTAAATGTTGATTTGATTAAAAAACCAGTCACCTTTTGGCCTCAGAATGAACACTATGCTGTTCATTCAAAAGCTTTTCTATTAATATTCAGCTTATCATCACTGCATATCACCATTTCACAGATATTAACAAATCACTAAACTTTCTACAGATCTGAACAAAGTTGTCATATTTCCACCTAAGATTTGCCTAGCGAATAATGAGCCCGACACTCTGAATTAATACCCCGTGCATAAACATATTCTCTGTGCATGCTGAATAAATCAAGCACATCTGGGAAACGCCTTATTTTCTGTGACAAATCATGAGCCATAATGACATAATATACCTTCCATAGTCTTTATGTTTTGCAGCACTTCGCTTGCTATTTTGCTTATGAATAATATGCTCCATGCATCGCGGATGCCTCCAGTTTACCATACACTGTACAGCTATGCAGTTTACGCGGAAATCTCATGATTTCCTTGAATACTTCTGAGCAGAGTTTTCAAGGAAGAAAGGACACCTTTTGAAGCAAAATCTAAATACAGGTAACTTCACATGCAGCTTAATGTATCAACAGCCACAGGGAATATTGGGAATTATTTCCTGTTTCATACAGTACTGGATATGGCCTGTAATCTGAATTACAAATATTACAACATGTGTTTTGGAAATTGTAATATCATCCTGCTAATTAGCAGTACCAGCTACAGTCACACTTTCTTGCAAAGCACTTTTGGGGAGGGAAGGAGAATAAGACAAATGATACAACTACTTATGAATTGCAGTACCCACGTTTTGTCTTCTGGTTACTTATTACTCTATTTATCTGAAAGAAATAATGTAAAAAGTGGAGTCAAAGCCAGAAGTGAAAAGGAACTAGCCAGAGAATTCAGCTGTGATCAGAAATGGACAAGGCTTGATTAAGCTTGCTAGATTCTAAACAGTTTTAGACACAAATGAGTCCCAATATTCAAAGATAAATAATTAAATGATCAGGTGAAGTTTTGCAAGTCAGGTTCATTCTTCTCTACTGAAGTAGCTCATCTCTCAGAGCCTGTTCTGTGAACTAGTTTGTCACACATAATTCAGAATCTGAGATTTAGATTTTACTTATATGCCTACAGGTATCATCTTTGTTAAACCAATCAGCCTCTGGAACACACCATTTGTACTGAAGCTTTGCCTTTGATTAGAACAGAGCATCACACAAATTCCAAAATTAAACTAATAATTCATGCCATCTTCAGCTCTACAAGGGAAAATTTGAAACTTTCTTCAGAGGAAAAAGTTTCAGAAATAACATCATATAAATAGAGCAGCTGGACCTTCATAAAAACTGGTTTGGATTTATCCAAAAACTTAAGTTCATTCCTAATACCTATTTTTTTTTCTATAAGATAAGTCATTCTGGCATATACATATGTAGCATTTCGTTATTTCATTTTGCATACTTTCAAACCAAAACAGTTTCAGAAGTCCAAAGTCTTCTAAGCACAGAAAAATTGCAACAAGTCAGCCTGAAGCATCCCAGCACTCTCATACTCATTTGGTTTCACATAAAAATATACAGTTAATAAGTGTGCTTGAGCATTCCCATTTACAAAAAATAAGATAGAATTAGGTGGTTCAGAGGTTGGTATGAGATTTAGAGACACCTACAATGTTTTTCCCACAGAAATAATAAAACTTGATTTCTCCTTGACGGATAAAAGGACACATTATTTACATATACATAGTAAAGCATGGAGGAATTTGGGATTTTTGTTTATTCTTATAACTTTGGAAATACATTTATGATCCTACTTCAGCTCATAAACCAATCAACACCAGAAAGATCAGGAAGGATGTTTCATTTTGTGATGGCCAGCTACAGTACGCCCACTGTTACATTGATACCAACACTTCTACATGGATCAAAAGAAGCAGAGAAGAATTTTTTTTTTCTCTCCCACATCAGCTTCAATGCCAGTAAAGCACTGGGCAAGTAAAACAGCATTAGCTGCTCTAAAACTCTGGGGGCCACTGATGTGATGCAGTATTCTTCACACACTGGAGCAGCAAACTGACTGTTAAGGGCAACCTCCACAGAGTTTGGAGTCAAGACCAAAACACTCTGTACTTAGAACTTAGTCCTCAGTTTCCCTAGAGACACTCTTATTGTAATGGATCACACAACACGGCTTGAGTTACATTTTTGCAATCTATTCATTTTGTTCTGATTTCTGCATCAGGATGTTATGGCATCATTGAAAATCTTGGCAGGTAAAAAAATTTTTAATCAACTCTCACATTCCTATAATATCAATAATATCTCACATTCTTAATACCAATAGCATGTATTTTTATTAAATTAGAGATGTACCGTATTACTAAGCATATTTCACATACTCCACTTTTCTTCACAAGCGTAATTTTTTCTTCTGTTTGAGCAATAAGAGGGAGATGGAAATAACTGACCTGCACTGAAATAATATTCTGTTTCTCTATAAAAACAAAAACCAAACCAAACCAAAAAAAAAAACCAAAGAAAACTCCAAAACCCCCAAAACTTCAAAAGGAAAGAAAAAGAAATCTGTGATTTCTTTCATTTGACTTGGTATCCTAAGGACCTTCTATAACTTTTGTTCATTTTTCCTCTTACCTGAGTTCTCCACCAGGATAATTTAAAGCTGGAAGCTCTCCCCTTTTGCCTCTCAACACCACCAGAATCAGACTTGAAGTTGTCTGGATCTAAAACAATGACTCAGACACCAAGTTAAATGCATGTAACATAACCAATCCAACTGTATTTATAAAGTCATTAGACTGCTTCCTCTGCAATACTAACACATGCACACATAAGTTATTTTTTATTTAATGGCCAGCAAAATGAGAAGTTTATAGATCAAGTTTATTACACAGTTCTGTAGCCTCAAGCTGATGAGCACGAATTAAATTTTACGTTAACCTGCTTGAGTAGTTAGCACAAAATTAAGCTCTTGAAGAATTAGGTTGGTGTTGATAACAATATATGGGAATTTGATCTAAATCTTGGGATTTATCAGCAGTCTGTGGATGAGTCTGTATGCAGTCTATCACCACTGGAAATCAGCTTAATATAATAAAATGACACCAGGAGGAAAAATGAGTGAGGCACCAGGTAAACTAAATATTTTTCCTTTCTTATTTGTTCATGCAGTTTCTCATTAACTGCTTAGAAACTATCTATCATCTGCTTTATTTCACAAAACAAAACAACAGCAAAACAAAAAGCCCTAGAAAATTTAAGAATAACCTAGCTAGTCTTGTAGACTGAGAACACACCTAGACCTAAAGAAAAGAAGGAAATCTTTGTTATTACAGTTATGATTGTTTTATGATCCAGCATTACAATATTCAGATGAATGAGTGTAGAGAAATGCATAAATGTTTGTCAGAGAAACTGAACATCTTTTGAATTCAATATTTTTCCGTCTTTTTTAAGTTTTCTTTTTAACTGATGGCAATAATTTTGGAGATCTTAAAAGCAAGAATAGTGTGTTATAATTCTAAGAAGTAGATGAATAATTTATAATAGAGATACAAATAAAAACGTTCAATTAAAAATATACATACACCTTGATCTTCAATATGCTGCCATTATTCTTTGTTCTTAGGTTAACTCACAAATACAGTATTTGAAAAAAAAAGTTAGGTCCTAAATATAACCTTGTTCTGGAATTTTTACTTTCCAACTGCGGCACAATTGTCGGTCTCTGATTGACACATTGATTTATTCCCAGCAAGGGTCCTGTAATTAATGTGACCTTTTGATAAGGTGGGAGGTATGGGGTGAGACAAGTGCTCTCATGAGAGCTATTAGCAACTTCTGAGCAGTTGCTAATGTTAGAGTTATCTTTTTTTAATACTGTTTGGAAGTTAATTGACAAACCATGATAATGAGTATGTGTAGAAAAGGAAGGAGGGCATAAAAGGGGTGCCAGAACTGTTAATTACTCAAAAAGAGGCAATATTTCACCACTGGATAAACTGTGCATTTTGTGCTGTGGTCTCAGGAATTCAATTCATAACTCCAACAAAATGTAAGAAAGAAATCAAAGATCTACAGGGGCCAGAAAGAAGAAAAAAAAAACCCAAAACTTCATCTATCTTAAGAAGCCTTAACTCTGCCTTTACATAGCATAACAGGTGGTTTTATTTCTTCTTGTCAGCTGGTATTTGTACCAAGGGAGTATTCTCATTTCCCTTCCCATCTGGTTCTGCACACAGTGATACAACGTACTACCAAGATGACAAAGTTCTACTAATGTTGTTTGAAGATTAGTTCTGAAACAGAGCAACAAACCTATCATCTCATAATAAGATATCTCATCATAAGATGAGGTAAGACACTCATGACAACAAAGCAAGTATTTAAGTTACGATCATTATTGAAACACAAGGTAAGATTAAGCTGACCTATCAGTAAACAAAAATTGCATGAAAATCTGTGACTTTATATTCAAAAGGATTAGGTGGTAGAAAGAAACCTGAATATTCAATGTATGTATATATACTTTTTTTAAAAAGTTTTGTAAACAGTTATCAGAAATACATCTAGAACATGAATTAACACATTACAGATAGAGAGAGCAGTTTGTGCAGAAAACAAAACAGCAGAAAAGCCTGTAGGAGCGTAAGAGAAATGCAAACAAATGGAGAAAAATGTGAGAAGGCTGCTTCCAGAGCGAAATGAAGCGGTACGCTATGACTATAGCCAAGACAAATTTGATCACCTAAAAAGAAGACAAAAACCCCTCCACTGTGTATGGAGTTTTGAATATTCGGACTGCCTGCACACTTATTTTTTTCTCAGTGGTGGGCAGCCAGTAGCCAGTGGCAGATAATACACCAAAAACTTACCTGAGAAAAGATTCTTTTGAGCGGTGAGTCTTTATAGAGCTGCATACAAAGCTTCTCCAAAGCAGGATGCAGTGAGGGAAATGTAATGGGAGATAACATTTATGTCACTAAACAACAGAAAGCGTATGATAATTTCAGTACCTGTGTTGAAAGGGTGCTGCTGCTGAATGGATAGCTTTTTGGCACTCTGAATATCTCAAATAATTTAGAATAATAATAGTTTATGCCACCTCAGAATCTCTGATTGATACTTTCACTTTGCAATGATTTGGCAGACTGCACTGTATTTCTATCATTTTAGAGAATTAAAATTGAAGTAATTTGCATAATTTAGAAGTAGTTGTACAAAAACACTAGTATTTCTCTATAAGGCATCGGTTTACTCTTCAGTATCTTAGCCAGGTGTTTTAGACGTCATGCATTTGTTTGTGACTCGCTTTAACACTTTGTGATTTTACCTCAATACATTTTAACACCACGACTGTCATGAGGGAAATAAGGTCAGAGATGATGATTAGAAAAGAGACATAACCATCGTACAGCTGATCTCTGAAGATCTCAAACTGAGCCTTCCACACTCTTCTGACAAGAACCTCTGAAACACAGCCCTGTGATTCCCTGTGCTTTCCCCCTCCCACCCGATCTTCTCTTCTGCCTCCTCATCAGTAGCTCCTTTCCGTGAGAGGTTCTAAGGAATTTGATTGTAAGGGAAACAAAATAAAGGTCAAAAGTCCTTACTGAAATTAGTTTTGCTCAGGTCAAGTCTTTTTTTCCTGTGATGGTAATTGGTAAAGGATCTCCTTGTCTTTATCTCTACCCATGAGCTTTTCCATGTTATTTCCCCCAAACTGCTGTTGAGGAGGGGGGGTTAGAGAGCAGTTGGGTGGGCATCTGGCAGCCAGCTAAGGTAAACCCACCACAGGCATCAACTAAAAACTACATGAAAAATGTCTCCAAATGTGTATGAATAGGTGTTTGAACATCAGTAGTTTTAAACGCTTTGCTCACTTTTTTTTTTTTTCAGTTTTGATACTTGATACTGCATTTCCTCCTTTGTGGAACATTTCTTTGTTCACATTGCGTTAATACAAATATCCTTCTTGGATGTTTCTTTTCCTTCGTTTTCCTCTGGGATAAACATGATGCAGGTAATTTTTCCTTCTCCCAAGATATCCTTAAGTTCCACCACCTGCTATGCAAAAATGCTAAGCAACAGGGGATGGTGAATGTCTCTGCTCAGCTCAGCAGGCTGAGGTAATGTGCACAGCATGCAACTGGAGGCACAACTGGTGAACAGTTAGCATCAGCGTCAGAGACCTTGATGTATGCGCACCAGCTAAAAGTCATCACTCATGGATATTGCAAAGGGTCCCAACCACCAAAAATATAAATCAATGCACAACAGCAATAAACGACTGCTTATGTATCGCTAGTAGCTTCTGAAATCTTGCATGAAAGAACAAATCACAGAGAAGTTGTATGTTGCAATAGAAACCACTATGTGTAACCAACCAAGCTGCATCTCTTTGCAGTCTCGTGTACACGTTCTGCATTAACAAAGGCTTTTTTTTTTGCCCCTTCAATACATTACATTGCTTTCCAGTTGAGCTTTTGCAGAGAATAAAGTCTGCATCACTTGATATTTATCATTCTTCATTAAATATTGTATGTGTTAAATATACATATGCAAATGTTGTTCTGTCATCCTACAATGTGAAATAATTGCTTATGAGTCCTACACAAGTGTTGTGCCTACAATGTCAAAAACGAAAAGAAAAAGAAAGAAAAAGAAAGAAAAAGGGAAAAAAGGGAAAAAAGGGGAAAAAAGGAAAAAAGAAAGAAAAAGAGAAAAAAGGAAAAAAAAGAAAAAAGGAAAAAAAGGGGGTGGAAAAGGGGAAAAAAGGCAAAGATAGTAACCTAGTCTTTGTCACTGGTGCTCATTAGCACTGCTGAGAACTGCCATGCCCGCGCGGCCGCTTTGCTGTCGGCGTTCATGTGCTGCGTGCTGCGCTGTGCCATGCTGATGCTTCAGCCCACTTGGAGCTAGCTGGGGACGGTTTGTGCTGTGCTCTGCTGCACAGAGCAGACATACCCTCAAGGTCCAGTGCTGCTTATTCACGTTTCCTAATAAGTGCTAACCCACTAATAACAACTCTTGCAGTTGTTACAGAGCAAGCAGTGCAGATCCATTCTGCATACGGCTTCTTACAGTTTACCCCATGGCATTCTTAACTGTATCAAAATCTAGTCAAAACAGAATAACAGAACGTATTGGAAAAGAGGGAAAGCTAAAGGGTATAGAAAGATTGTTTTAAGTGGTTTTTTTCTTCTACTTAACTGTAACTTCCTTCTGCCTTAACTATTTACTTGCAAAACTACATTGCATTATATTTGAGTGAGGATTTTCACCAATAAAAATATCCCACTGAATACTGAGTTAAATGGAAATACATGAGAGCAAAACAGAGGAGGCTAAAAACCCCTGACCCTTAACTCAATCCATGCTTCTAGAATCCATATTGAGAACAACACTATCATGCTCAAAACATTGTCATAAGTAGTAATTAGAAAACTACTTTATTTAAAGATCACCGGACATGTACTACAAATGCATGAGAATAAGAGTCCCGAGGGATTAATGATTTTATTTCCAAATCTGCAACACAATTAAAAGGTACTTTCTCTATCAAAGGTATACTCATCCTTCTATTACAAAGGACAAGAAAGAACAAAAAAAAAAAGTAACTTCAAAATATTCAGTATTCATCCACAAACATTAAGCATTAAAACTTTTATGGAAAAGACCAAAGATTTCTGTTATGGGTGGGGTAATCCAAGTGCAAGGAAAGTGGCACATGGGAAGAGAAATCATCAGAGCTCTGTTCCTCCCCCACATACAAGAAAATGAACTCTCCTAAAAAGTATACTTGTTCTTGAAAGGTCCTGCACAGCAGCAGTTTTAGACTCTAGGACTGAGAGAAAAACGTGAAGAGTCAAGAGGAAATAGAAAAATGCCATTTGATAATTGGTTATCACTTACAGAATACATTCAAATACTAAAGGAATGAGGAATGCATTGGGCCCCTAGAACTGCATGAGACATTACTGAAAGTTTTTTATGTGCCTTTTTCCATTCATGAGTAACACATCCATTCCTACGTCTGAAAAGCTAACAGCCTGTTTTATTATTGTAAAACAAGACAGGAAAAAAACCAACCAACCAACCAAACCCAAAGGAGAGACCATAGAAGAAAGTCACAAGTTTTAACAGTTTAAGATAGCAATTAAAAAAAAAAAAAATTGACAGAACGTGATCAGGAGCAGGGGAGATAACAACAACAAAAATGTATAAAATCAAACTCCGCTTACAGTTAAGGGCTCTAGCTCTGTTACAAGCACCTGAGTAGCCTATGCCAGGTCTGTGAAAGAGCTTTGTACAAAAGAGCTTTAGAGGTCAGGGCATTAGGAAATTTCCTGGAAGGACTGCTACTTCACAGCCCATAAAGACCCCTGGAAGGAAAATGTAGCATTTGAAAGGAGAAGGTAGAAAGGGGGAAGATGTTTGAATTTTTCGCTTTATAAGCAGGGAACATTAGGAGTCTCCTGATATATCTATAGGCATGAGCCTTTCACACCAGCATCAAGATCATTACTCATTTACTTAAACCATTACTCATTTGCAACAAAACTTATCTGGGGCTCATTTTGAAGTGTTTCCAAAGTATCTCACTCCAACAGACTTCACATTTCCGATATGAAAGCTCTGCCTTTTCTCCCCCCTTGAAGTCACATTTTTGAAAAGGCTGTCACCACCCAGGTATATCGCTCTCCCTCTCATCCCTTTCTGCTTGCTCAAATTCTCAAACCCACTCTGACTTCATTTATTCCAGTGAACTTGTAAGCGCATCACTGAGAATACTTCTATGACATCAAGTTGGGCCTGGTATCTTGAATAGGGAGAAGAAGATGTGTTAGTGTCTTTCAAAGAGAAATGGCTTTGCTCCTCCCAGATCTGATCGCCTCATGGATTGTGGCAGATGGTGCAAAGTCCAAAGTTAAAGTGGTTAATAACACAAAATTTACTCTGGAACAGAGCCAGTCCCAGGCAAACTCCACTTTCTGAGAACCTCCTTAGTCACTTTCCTGACAGCCTAGAAAGACACTATGATGTATTCTCCTTTGTATTGAAGATAAGCAGCTTCTCCAGCTAACAGTAAGGGCTGGGGCTAGGAAGGGGCTTGGCTGCTGGAAAATGAAACATATATAGGCAGGGAGGCATTCTGTTACATAGCGTCTCCACGAGCCTCTAGTGATATGCAGACATTTTTAACAAGCGTTGAGGAAGTGTGCAGTATTCAGGAGACAGGCTTAGTAGGTCAGGCATAATAACGTGGCCCATAATTAGGAACAGTTAAGGTTATGTTAGAATATTTCTCTTCATAGGATTCTTATGACTCTCTAATTACATTCTCACTTGAATGAATTTTAAGAAATATAATTTCTATATTCTGTTGCATTCCTATATAACAGTGTGCTCTGTCTCATTAGCAAGTACTGTGTTAGCCCTTGGCATAGGACCATGCGATCCTCCCAGCTTTTAAAAGCAGACGACTATGAAAAAGAACTTGGCTAAAAAGGACTTAGAGGTAGAAGCAGACTGCAGTCCAAATATTTGGAAATTCTAGGGTTATGGTGATTGTGAAGGAATTAATTTAAAGTCCAGGACTAAAAACGCAAAAACACATAAAGAAGCTTGGCTTACTTGCATCCACTCATGCTGCTGAAGAAGAAACAGTGAAGGACACATGCAGGGACATCAGAGCTAGCTGCTTACCAGCCAGCCAGCTAAAGCCTATCCAAGCCTAGCTGCAACACATGGCACTGTGCCCACATTAATATCGGTTTGGATCAAAACTGCTACATCTATTGCACCATGTGGACATACTGCCTCTGATCTCTGCTACCTTAAAGATTTTCACACAATACAAATGTTCATCACTCTGGCTTCTAACCTTATTACAAACATTTGTGTGCTACCTTGGACAACTCACTGAAACACAGAATAACAAAAAGATTCAAGACATGGAATCGGAACACAGTGTGTTTGCCTCAGGTGAACTCTGCCCAGTTCCTGCTGCTTTCCTGTAACTTTTTCTCTCCGTGCTCTCTGAAATGCTGTTCCTGTCTACCATCTTTGAGGCTCCCTAGTCTATCAATCCAGGAGTGCATCGAGAATAACTTCTCAGGCCAAGTAATAGACAGACCTGCCAGGGGGATGCATTACTGGATGTGTTGCTCACCAATGCAAATGAGCAAATCAGAGATGAAAAGGTTGGAGACAGCCTGGGCTGCAGTGATCATGCACTGGTGGAGTTCACAGTCCAGAGGGATATGGGACAGGGAAGAGTAAAGTCCAGTGTTCAAGGAGTTAGTCGAGAGCCCTGAGGGTCAAGGGAATAGAAGAGAGCTGGCAGATCTTTAAAGACTTTTTGCATAGAGTGCAAGAGCTGTCATTCCCCATGTGCAAGAAATCATCAGGCAAGGAAGATTGGAATAGCTGAATTAAGGACTGCTGGTCAAATTAGAGCGCAAGACTGAGGACTACACAGGCAGTGGAAGTAGGGACAGGTCCTGGGAAGAGTATAGGGACACTGCCTGGTTGTGTAGGGATGGGATCAGGAAGGTCAAGACACAGTTGGAGCTGAACTTGCCAAGGGATGCAAATAATAAGGACTTCCACAGGTATGGCAGCCAGAAAAGGAAGGTCAAAGAAAGAGTACTGCCCCTGACAAGCAAGACTGGCAGCTGATTACCAATGACTGAAGAGAAAGCTGAAGTATTCAACAACATTTTTACCTTAGTCTTCACTGGCAAACTCTTTTCCCACACCTCCTGATTCGATGGACCTTCAGGAAGGGACTAAGAGAGAAAAATCACTCCTACTGCAAGAGATGGATGAAATGACTACACCAGTGGACAAGGGAATCCCAGAACATCCTTCTCTCTAAATTGGAGAGATATGGATTTGATGAGCAGACTATTAAGTGGATAAGGAATTGGCTGGATGGTCACATCCAGAGAGGAGCGATCAACAGCTCAGTGTCCAGATGGGGATGAGTGATGAGTGGTGTCCTTCAGGGACTGGTATTGGATTCAGTACTGTTTAACATTGTCATCAATGACATAGAGGGATTGAGCGCCCCTTGAGCAAGTTTGCAGATAACACCAAGCTGAGTGGTGCAATTGACACACCTGAGGGACAGGATGCCATTCAGAAGGACCTGAATAATCTTGAGAATTGGGTCCATGTGAACCTCATGAGGTTCAACAAAGCCAAGTGCAAGGTCCTGTACCTGAGTCAGAATAACACCTGGTATCAATGCATGCTGGAGGATGATGGAATTGAGAGCAGCCCTGTGGAGAAGGACTTGGGGGAGCTGGTGGATGAAAAGCTGGACATGACCCCACAATGAGTGCTTGCAGCCCAGAAAGCCAAGTGTATCCTAGGCTGCATCAAAAGCAGCATGGCCAGCAGGTTGAGGGAGATGATTCTGCCACTCTACTTTACTCTGATGAGTATTGCTCTGGAGTCCTTGGTGCAGGGAAGTCGTGGACCTGTTGGAGAAAATCCAGAGGAGGGCCACAAAACTGATCAGAGGGATGGAACACCTCTCCAATGAAGAAGGGCTGAGAGAATAAGGGTTGGTCAGTCTGGAGAAGAGAAGGCTCTGGGGACACTTTATTGTGGCCTTTCAGTACCTAAGGGTGGCCTATAAGAAGGTTAAAAAAGGATGGATCCAGACTAGATACAAAGAAGAAACTTTTTACACTGAGGGTGGTGAAACACTGGAACAGGTTGCCCAGAGAGGCTGTAGATGCTCCATCCCTGGACACATTCAAGTTCAGGTCAGACAGGGCTCTGAGCATCTAGTTGATTTTGTCCCTGCTTACTGCAAGAGGGTTGGACTAGATGACCTTTGAAGGTTCTGTCTAACCCAAACCCTTCTATGATTCTAACCAAGTTGCAGGATTAGCGTGTCTTATCACTGTGACTCTTCCCACCTCTCTAAGACCCTTTCAGGCTAAAACCTAGTCTCTGCCCAGAGTGGCTCAGCTGCTCCCAAAGGACTGAGCCATCTCCCCCTCCCACCAGGGTTTCACCCGACACAGACACTCCTTTTTTTTTTTAAAGGAAAAGTAGTTCTCTAACTGAGAACACATAGACAGGTACCAGACATCACCCCACAATATATTAAATATTGCAGATATTATTCCTATCAGAGATTAATCCTCTTCAGGGTCCCAAAGGAATATTGCCCAAGCAGCTTTACTGACAGATTATCAGAAGAGAGAAGGAGAAAGAAGTAGCAAGTGTCAAATATAAAGAAGGGGAGAAGGAATATTCTAACACCCCACCTTATTGCCAGGGGCTGCTGAAAGTGTAGGACAGATGAATAACAACATTTTACTAAACAATGCTGGTGCCTCTGAGAACTAAGCGCTTAGATACTGCATTAAAATGGTGACTTCATTTCTAACCAGTCAGTGACTTCAGCCCTCATTATCTGTTCATTAATTTTTTTTATTAGGTGATTTTCTACCTTTACCTGTGCTCTCACACTAGAAATACCTTTCTGTAAAGCCACTTCTCAGTTCTTCCGA
>NW_010387903.1:0-4261 GCF_000710305.1 Buceros rhinoceros silvestris | reverse complement strand
TCTCTCCATGAAACCTTTTCTTGCTGTAAAGCTTATTAAAAACCTTAGGAATGGTTAAACAGGTGGTAGCTGTGGGTCCAACACAATCATATGGATAAATACTCTCTTTTTATTTTCTTCTGTTTGTCTGTGTCCGACTTTCAAAGGCCACAGGTTCTCTTGGCAAGGATCATCTTTTAGACAGTTTGCACACTGTGTAGCACAGTGGGACTGTAATGTCCAGGCTAGAAAAGCTAGGCAACTTTGCAATGCAAACAAGCAATAACCACTATCACAGCATCAAGCACTGGTACCTCAAGCCTCTTTGGCTTCAGTTGCACCTACTTACGCTGAAGAAGGTGAATGAAATCAGCAGGATGTCAACCATCACAATTTATCAACCAGCCCTCTGCAAACTCTGCTAGAGGTAATCTCTAAACCTCAGTAGAAAGGCATAGTGATTTGTTTCTTTTTTCTTTGAAACAAATAATCTTAATACTTTCTTTGGTTTAGAAAAATATTACTAGTCCTAAATTGTCTGGTAGCTGGCACACTATAATTAAGAGAAAGGAGCATTTCTCCTCCCCTCCCAGACATCTGTCTGCACTCCTTCCCTAGTTAGATATTCAATAAACACATCTCATAAGATTCTTTTTCCCTGCTTAGGATTGGATGATTAGAAATCACTATTTCTAGTAAGATTTGCCTTACTGAAAGTACCAATCCCCAAACAGCTCGCTGCAAATATCAATTTACCAATCTGATAGCTGTTATAGCCTAGTACCAGACATTCAGTTGGCACTGTTTGAAGATCTTATTGTCAACTGAGGATCTGGCTCCTCTTGTTTTATTTTATTTTTCTTCCACTGTGTCACCAGCTGAATAAAACCATGAGGGGGGTTAGAAACAAAGTCTCAGTGTTAAGCCCTGCTAATGGTTTCTTGGCTTAACTTAAATGGAAAAGTGAATTGTCTGTTACCCTTTTAAACTCTGTAGTGAATTTGGGGACATAGCAATCCCAAGCAAGAAAGACTATCAAAAGGAATGCAAATGAAAACAATATCACATCATTAGATCTTTAGGTATTAAGTTAATTAGTCTTCAACTCATAGTAACTGTAATATCACCACACGGCTCTGCTAGAATGGTTTAATTAAAACAAATACCCACTAGATTTGAAGTCTTAATAAAGATGAAAAGGATCAAGGCCACAAAGTTTGAAAACTGAGAGAAAAGAATAAAACACAGGTGGACAGTGGTTTAAGTCTAAATAAGGTGCAGGAGAAATAAGTGACCAAATTTCTGCATCAGTAATCTATGAATCATGGAAGAGTAGCTACATTTGAAGAGATGAACTCAATTTATGACCTTGCCTTGCTTCCAAGTTCCACAAGAAGGGTTTTACCACACTTTTTATTGCAGGAAGAAAATTTTAATTAAAACAAAACAAAACAAAACCCCAATAACAGCAACAGAAGTAAAAGAATGAAATTACGACCATTGTTTCAGTTCTTTTCTGGCTTTTTGTGGTGCACTGTTTTGCCAAAATTTTTCCCATTTTAAACATGACAATTCTTTTACTGGCTCCTCTGGGAAGAGATAAACCCAATCTTTAAAACAAACATTTCATGCCAAGTTAGCCAGGGCAAAAGATAACTTGAGACTAACTTACTAAGACCGTCAAAAGCAGGCAGCTGTGGAAGCGGCTCGGGATGGCACTGGGAGGCTTGCTGCAAGTGCATTGATCAAGCGAGATGTAGCAGCTACAGGGCACAGGCTATTATCTTTTACAGTCTGGTTTGTTTGTTCTTTTAATAGCAAGTGGATAAAAATCCCACTCATAAGCTCCCATATGTTCAGCCAGAGCAGAGAAATATGGTGCACGTTGATCTATTTCTGAAAATGAGGCCTTTATTCCCTACCAAAGTTTTACACCTTACCCAACTGTTATGAGCCTTTGCAGACACCTACAGTGATACTTCAGACACAGTCATACAGAACTACACGAGCATGGAGAGTAATATTCATGAAGAACGTATAAATGCCAAAACCTCTAAATGTGACCTGAAATTAATTCCCAGGGAATACACTCAAAGAGAGTTCTCCCCATGTGGTCATGTTTCTTTTTCTTACTACCAACAGGAATTTGCAGCTTATACTTCCACGGCCTGGAAATCTAACTGTGTCCTCTAAATTCTGAAAAATTCTACTTAAAAAATTGAAGTGCTATTCAAACATTTCATTTCACATATAATTCTCTCTTTCGATAAACTAAAAATTTAACATATGTTACAAATATACCCATTCAACATCCTAATTATTTTTAATACTATACTCTTAAACAGATACGTATATATTTATATAAGCCAGTGGTGCAATGTCATTTCATGTATCACCAAACCACGTATGTCCATCTTTCTTAATACTTTATTTAATCAATTTTTCTCAGTACATTGTTTTGAATGGTTTTCAGGTTGTGTGGGGATTTTTTTATTTAGTGTTGGGTTGTTGTTTTTTCGTGGTGGCTGAGGTGTTTATTTTCTGTATCCTAGCTGTTGCAGAACACTTGGGGGCAGTGTGGGCGCTCGGAAGATTACGTGCTTATGTGCTTACATAACAGTAAGGCAGTACCCGCCCACGATGGGCGAGGCTTCTTGGGAAATTATATAGCCCTGTTCGTTACTCAATAAAGCGCCATTTTTGCATCCTCTGTATTAGAGTAAGTGTATGAAATGGTCCTCTACGGCAGGGAGTCGGGTGCCCAGTATCACAGCAAGTTACTACACCTAGCATCATTTCTTTAGAAATCTTTGCTACATACTCTGACAGATTCAGTAACTTCATCTTCAAGAAACTACAACAAAATGAGTAAGTTTCCATGGAAGTGTTAAATCCATATATTTCCAGGTAGAAATTAGCTGTATTTATACAAGACAATGGTTATGTATTGTACATTCTTGTACAATTGTACAAATTGTACAAATTTTCTTGTAAGAGAAAGAGTACACAGGTAGAAATGAAACGGCTGTATACATTTGGAAGGATGTATGGAGAAGGAAAGAAATAATAGCTCACTATAGATTCCCTAAAGCATGCAGTTCATCGGGTTTGCCATTTGGACTTTGACATACAGTAAATTTTTCATAAAGGCTGCACTTCTATACCTGCTAGCTATGCATGAACCCAGCTAGAAAAGTATATCCTCATTACGCATCAATCTAAAGAATGGGCATATTTTTTTTTTTTTGCAAACAGGTTTTAAAAGTACATTGTCCACCCCACACATGGGATAGTCAGTGAGATATTACTCTTGGGAAAATCAATGGATGCTTTTGTTGCCTTAAACTATACACAATAATTCCTTAAGATTTCAACTAATGAAATTCACAATTACATGCTATGCTATAAAAAGTAACTTTTGCACAAAAAATGAGCTGTGCAAGTGCTCTGTGTCCCTCTGGATGCTGTTGTCTGGGAAAACTTTTTTTTTTTTTTTGAAGTAAGGTGTCTTTTTGCCTCAATTCAATTCTTCACTTTTCTAGACCCCTTTAGTCCACCTCTCCCTAAATACTTCCTTTAGAAATGAAGACAGTTTGAGGAAAGGTACTTATTAATATCAGTAATACAGAAAACACGTTCAAATCAGAGTACTCATAGTATTCTGTTATACAGTACTCATTACTATGAACTGTTTCCCATACAGCAGCTGAAAAAATACTTGAATAATTCTGTTGCCCCATATTCACAAAAAAAATCTAACTATGCAGATACAGTAAAATTTCCTCTTGCTCTTCTTTTCATGAAATTTAAGCTAAAAAAGAATACTTTTCATTACTTATCCAGAACTTTTAAATAACAGGAATAGGCAGCTAGGCTCAATTCATTATATTTAACTAGTAAGTGAAGTCAGTCCTGTGTGTAACTACAGTTCTGCATGCTGGGGAACACTTCATCAACAGAATTGTCACTTAGCAAGATGGTGAGGGCTATACATCAATTATCAAAAATATCTGTATTCTAATCTTGTGCTTTGCATTATTTAACATTTTCTGACATGAAATATATCTTAACTCCTTTTTTGTTCTGTGGGGCCATTAATCCCTTGATGTAGAACACAAATGCCAATGATATAGCAAAACACTGCTGAGATTAAGTTTTAAATGAAAATCAATGTTTCAGTTGGCTGAAAAACCAACCTCTCTGACTTGCTAAATGGTAAGAAGAAAAACACAGCCCACAGTTCCATTTAATGTACAAAATTGTGTTGGTTTGTTTTTTTTTT
>NW_010387902.1:96577-105194 GCF_000710305.1 Buceros rhinoceros silvestris | reverse complement strand
TTTCTTCTTACAGGCATACGATTTGAAATCTTTTGTCTAGAGAAGTAACTGGTTTAGGGTGTATATAGCAGATAGTCACTGTTTCAAAACCCAGTGTTGATCCAACTCTGTCGAAGAGGCACCCAGCGACTTCAGTGTCTGTATTCTAGATACTGATGTGTATAGTCATGGAGGCTGGGATTGAACTGTGGATGTCCAAACACAGTTTGATGAATAATTAATCACATATACAGCCTCGGAGAGCCGGCTTTTCACACAGGATGTCAGTATGAGGTCAGGAAATGGTGATGGAGCCGTGTACTTGGGTTGCGTCGCATTTTGGAGGTGTTAAAGCCTGGGTGGTCAGGGTTAAAGTGGGACCCTTATGTGAGGGTTGCTTGGTGCTGTTGAAGACGTCCCTTGACTCTGACATGCTGTTATCCTTTTCAGTCCGTTGCCATCTCTCCTTGTAGTTTAATCTCCTACATGGATTCCCCCTCGCACACTTTTTTGTCAATTTTGTGTAATAGGGAAAAGGGCTTGCCTAAAAAGCCACCTTTTCTTTGGGGGAGAGCTTCTGTGTGAGTTAAATACACATTCTAAGAGTTCTGGCTGGATTTGGTGTTCATTTGAAATCAGTTCACAACAAGGGTTTCTTTTTCTGGCTGTGCCCTGACATGAGTGCTGTGTGGCAGCTGTGTGAGAAGGTGCCACAGTCACCTGCTGCACAGGGACAGGGGTGGCTCACTGGCACTTCAGAAGCGACACAAAGGCCCTCAAGTTATGACCTAGATACACTGATTTTCCACATGTCTTTGGTCTCGGTTATTTGTGGTCGCCATCAAGATGCACGAGCCTACAAGCACTCTGGAGTGTAGGATCAGAGCTCAAAATGGTGTTTCTAAACTGGATGTGCTACCTGAAACGAGCTGGGGATGGTCCTGGGAAGGGGGAGTCAAATGCGGAGCTGGGGCACCTGGAGAAGTGAGATTGCAGAGAAGGATCTGAGGATGAAGATGGATCACGAACCAAGCGTGCGTCACCAGCGGGAGGCCTTTGTGGTAGAAAACCCGAAACCAGAACTCGAGCCTTCACTTGGGGAGGCATTAACAGGAGCATTGCAAGCGTGCAGTGTCATTAGTCTCTTCAGCTCAGTAGTGGTGAAACCAGACCGATGGGCTCAGTTTTGGGCATCACACTTTAAAAAGCCGTAAGAGAACTGGGGAGATTCTGGGGGAGGTCACGGTGATCAGCTTTGAAAATATGATATGCGAGGGAGTGTAAAAGCAAAGGGGTTGCTTGGGCTGTCCAAGATTGAGGGAGGGAGGGGAGATGAGCTTTGCAAAATCTAAAGGCAGCCTTGCAGAGAAAACTGTGTTCTAGTCTTCCTCTACACAGCCTTGGAAGATGACCAGTTATCACTTACCTGTGGCAAGGCAAGTCGAGGTCTGGGTATTAGAAAACGTTTTAACTGGGAAGAGAAAGGAAGCCGGGAGCAGAGTGCTTGTGAAGGTGGGGAATCGTGGTCCTCGAAGGCCTGTAAGGAAGGCTTAGGCTGGTGTCTCTTAGGAGTTGATTCCCTCTCGGAAGGACCACTTGAGATCCAACCCTTAGCTTCCCTGAGACAAATCTAAGATTTAAACTATAACTTTTGCAAGAAGTACAGACCTCCTTCTTGATTCCGCTTTACAGCTAAGGAAACTTTTGAGACACATTTGCCCCACAGACCTACGCTTTTAAACGGAGGAAGTCACATACCTCATTTCCTTGTTGATCTTCCGAAAGCCATGATGAAGGGTGCTCCCTTCCTGCCCCCCGATTTCCTAATGCAGATTTCAGAGCTAAGGATCTCTTTGTACCCTGCTCCTGCAGAATGAGTTGTGTTGGACTTAAAAGGGGTAAGAATGAGGTCTGTAATGGAAAACTGCGTAGAGGTCAGAGATGTAATTAAACAGCGTTGGGAGTCATCTTCCATAAACGCAGTGCTGTAGTGCAGACTTGGGAATCCTCGGAGAGTTCTCAAAAGTGGTTTTCTGTGACTCTTAAGAGCTGTATTGGGGTACGGGAAGCTCTGCATCAATTAAAATGGCCTTTGAAGTATTATTTTCCTTCAGCGCCCAAGGTCCTGGAGAATGTCAACTCGGTTAAAGTGCACTTACCCCGAAGAATTACAAAAACTCGCCACTGCTACACAGAGTAGATTGTCTCCTCATGTGTATTCAGGATCACATCTGCTTACTTCAGTGACAAAAGCAATTTAGCGTGGCAGAGCCACTCGGCTATAGAAGTAATAATTGAGAAGGAACCTCGTCTGGATTCCCCAAAGCCATTTTTGTTGGCACGCTCTGAAGTAAGCACTACTTTAAGCGCTCTCTTTACCTCCGATGTTTCTGTCCGTGAAATGGCAATAATAGCTGGCAGGCAACATCGCAGAGACTGTTCAGTGTGTGCAAACAGCTCCGAGCACCTCGAGTGCTGTGGGATCTGTATGACTTCTGTGCCTGGGAGTTTACTTCGGGTCATTTTCAGTCTTGACGGGGAGCAGATTTACCTGAGAGGTGGGAGGTGGTTCTCCACCGTGCCCCTGAGCCTGGGAAGTTCTGAAGCCAGCTAAACCCTCCATAAGCAGGCGCACGCAAAAGGTGCAGCACCAGTGGGTTTGGGGGGGCTGCGGGTGGGAGGGCAGACAAGGCGCGCGGGATGTCACTGCAGACGCCTGGCTCTGGGCATCAGGGGTCTGGGAGCACAGGCAGGACCTCATGTCCTGCTGCAAGAGGTGTCTACAGCACCCTTCCCCTGTGTGCTGCCAGACATCCACGCGCCTGCCACCTCCTGTGTCAAGCAGGACGGGGGCTCCAGCCTTCGGAAGGCTTGAGGGGAGAAGGTGCTGGCCCAGGCGGTCTTTTGACTTCAGCCCCTGTGTTTGTCCCGTTACAGACTTCTCTTGCTTGCGCTGCACTCCCTCACTCTGTCCCTGCGTGCGTTCCCTTGTCAGGGTGACAGCCCCTGTCCTCCTTCCTCCCCTCCCCTCTGACAGCCTTGTAGGGGGTTGTTTATTAGGTGCAGGTTGAGAGCCTTAAATTATTCAGAGCAACGTTTTCCAGAGTCAGAGGAAACATGCACCAGAGGCAGGGCTGCAGCAAGGGGCCTGCCTCTCCAGCCTTCGGAAGGCTTGAGGGGAGAAGGTGCTGGCCCAGGCGGTCTTTTGACTTCAGCCCCTGTGTTTGTCCCGTTACAGACTTCTCTTGCTTGCGCTGCACTCCCTCACTCTGTCCCTGCGTGCGTTCCCTTGTCAGGGTGACAGCCCCTGTCCTCCTTCCTCCCCTCCCCTCTGACAGCCTTGTAGGGGGTTGTTTATTAGGTGCAGGTTGAGAGCCTTAAATTATTCAGAGCAACGTTTTCCAGAGTCAGAGGAAACATGCACCAGAGGCAGGTCTGCAGCAAGGTGCCTGCCTTCCTTTCCTCACCTCTGGCTTTCCACTTCAGCGCTGATTTGCACTGATGCTGTCTGCGAGGCTGTTAGCTCTGTGGTGGTACCTGTTCTGTCAGGAGGGATCAGATCCTTGGGGTTACATCTGTCCCGACAGCTGTGCTTTGACTGTGTTTTGCTAATTTTACTTGCTAAGAATTAGCTCAGCAGCGAAAGCATCGCACTTGGTACAATTACAAGATTGGCTTCATCCCTGGACAATGCAAAAAAGGTGTATTCTGTTGCAACTCTGTTTATTTTTAAATTTTAATATCTTGCATTACATTAAACACCTTGCAAAACTCTCCAGACACTGTGCTGCAGATACCAAAATATGAATGTTGTTCCACAATACTCATTTCACAGCAGTTGTATCAGTCGATGGTGATTGTGCTACCTGATACTAGCCTTTCTGTGGTTTATTTTTTTCTTGCCCTGGGTCAGCATCAGCGAAGGAAAGGCAGCAAATAAATTTCAGTTGCTCAGCTTGTGCAAGGTTCAGCTGTCTGGACCATTTACAAGACGACAAAGCGGGCATGGGTGAAGGCTGTCAGGTCGTCTTTGGGTCGTCAGAAATGGAAGGCAGTGGTAAGGCTCAGACGCGGGAAAAGATGGTGGTGGCAGTATAGGTTTTAAAAAATACGAATGCTGCCCCGCCCTCGCATTTTGCTCGGTGGAGTGTAACACTTGCAGGTGTGCCTGGAAGTAGCTTCCTGCTCCCTGGTGTGCATCACGTAATGATGGGACTGTCACGCCCGGAGTTTGGATCCAGACCTGGCAGTTCCTGCATAAGGTCAGGCAGGCTTGGCAAGAGACCCGAGAAACTCTCATTCCTCGGCCAAGAGGAGAAAACGGGTTTGTGTGACGGGTGGCACGCTCAAAGGGCATGTGTTTTCAGCCTGGTTTTGGGGAGAGGGACTTCTCTCCTCTTGGCTTGGCCAGCACAGATTCCGGCGATGCAGAACCAGAGCGTGTGTACGTTGCTTGTTCATCTGCCTGCTGAAGAGGGAGACTGGCGTTTCTCTTCCCTCTTGGAGCAAGCTCCGTAGCTTCCTCGCTCCGTCAGTTTTACGGGTGTCTGCAGGTCCTCCGGAGGTGGCCCAGCCAGTCATAGTTTTGGGTCTGTGGTCGGTCTCCGCTGTGCGCTCGGGCGGTGGGAGGCGATCATCCGTCTCCCACAGCCGCTGCCAAGGAGAGGAGCAGATCGGTCCAGCCACTGCACCTGCGTGTACTCCGGGCACATATTTATTTCTTACATTCTTCTCTACTTGAAATACTGGTGGGTTTATTTGATTACAGTTTTAAGTAAAAACATTCGTTTTCGTCCCACAGACCCGGTGAGAGCTCTCTGTCGAGGCTCTCCCTGATTATCCCTCTTCCCGAGAATAAGATGTGGTGGCGTGTGTCACATCGCGTCTCCTGCTCGTCCTCTGGCGGTGTATGTACACACCCAGGCCCCGTGCGCCGGGTGCTGGTGTTTCCCCTGCCACGCAGTGACGTGCGCAGCATGTAAGCAGCTGTGTGCTTTTCCGCGGTGTCTCTCCCACCTCTCGAGCGACAGAAGCTATCAGCAGGGGCTCTGACAATCTTTGAAGCCCGTGTAATTATTCAGACCCCAGTCTGCCTGTGGGAACCGTGAGCGGGGAATCAGCGAGGCAGCCTTTCTTTCCTGTAACAGACCAGTGAGCTCCAGTGGTTATCGAAGGGGTTCAAGTGTGCTGTGACAGAGCTCGGGGGCGGGGGAGTTGAGCGTGCCTGCCAGCCAGCTTCCACTGATCCCTCCATGTTAGAGAAGCAGCTACAGCCCTGGGGGGGATCCTAACAGCCCTGGGGGGCTTTGCAGCACTGCATACTCCCTGGATCTCAAAAGCCTGGCTTCTGTTCTGGCAGAGTTTCTTTGCAATGGCCTTTGGTGGCCATGAAACTCTTGCCACATCCAGGAAAGCAGAAGGGCAGCAGTGTGCCACTGCTTCCCGTGCATCTCCGCAAAAGGTGACGTAGACTGGAGCTTACCAGCCAGCCTTGCGCTAGTGATGGCAACTTGAATTTCCAGCAGGGCTGTTCCACAAACAGGGCAAAACTACAGCCTGGTGATTGAGTTGTTGGATAAACACAAAAAGGGAGCTTGTGTTTTAAATTCTGAGATGGAATATTTGGAGTAGCTCGTGCATTTTTCTTTATGGAAAAGTCTGTCTCAACTCTGTCTAAACAGGAATGGAGCAGCGGGGCTGGGCGTTTGCTGAAAACACGGCTTGTCTTGGTGGGAGGATGATTACAAATCCTAAGAGAAGTAGGCTCCTTTCATTTGCTTTTCCTCTGGATAGGATTTGAATATCTATCCAGTTTAAGTCCGTGTATCTGGACAAATTGTTTGTGCACACAAGCAAGGCATTATGCTGAGCACCAGGCAAGAGCCACAGAAAGGTGGATTTTTCAGTGTGTAACGGGAAAAGACTTTTAATGAGGATTTGCTGCCTGTGGCTGTGTAAGATCTTCTCTTCACCTGTATTTTGAAGTGCTATGATATTCGAGCTTCATTTCACTAAGCTGTACACAATGAAGGAAAACATGCCAGCTTAATACATTCTGAAGTGTAACTCTAAGGGAAACCACTTATCCGCCAGTTTTTACGGGTGCACCATTCTGGACCTGGATTGCGTTTTGCTGCTCTGGTTTTGGTTACAGTCCTCAAATCAGAGCGTGAATGTACTGTTGATGCTGTGTCTGGTGTGTAGATTCATCATACCCTGTGGGAACAATCGGCACCTTTGAAAGAACCTGCTGACATTCATTTTGAAATCCTCAGTGTGATGCAGAATTGTGTTTAGAGACACGCACGTTGTTATTATTAACAAACCCCGTGATATAACTTAACAGCAACAGACCACCAGAAGATCTTTGAATTCTATTTACTTGCTGTAAGTCCATCCTGTGGGACTAACTCTTCTGTGCCTCGTACAGGACTCACTTCTTTCGCCAGAAGTCCCGAGAAAATGGGGCTGTGTGTACCAAAACCCTCTCTGCCAGCCAGACCAGCTTGTTTGTTGTGCGTGACCGTAAGGCTGTGTATTGGAGTCCGTCCATCCATCTGAGGAGCGTGATTCACAAAGAATTACGTCTGCTCGCCCAAAGCCCAGGGATCTGCTGGGAAGAGCCTCCGAGGGCTGCAGATAAATGACACCTCTCCTCTGTAGTTCTTGAAGGGTTAACCTGCTGTCTCCATGAAGCCTGCTCAGGTGCAGCCTGAAATGACCAGGCTGTGGACGTTTCCTACCAGAAGGAAAGGTTCCTTAACGCTGCCTTCTGTGACCTGGCGCCGTTGTCTGTGAATTCAGGACGTCCTGAGCAGCGTTGTGGTGAAGGCTGAGTCTCTGCTCCTGCTCAGAGGTCTCCATGCTGTAAAAGGCTTCAGGCACTTTTCTCACTGCAGAGCAACAGCTCAGAGATCAAATTAGTACCAGAGTACAGCGCTGTGGCGAGCGTGTGGCTTCCTTCCTGGACGCTGCAGGTGAGGAAAGCGCTTTGCCAGCATGAATCTGAGAGCGGGCTACTCCCAGCACCTGAGTGCCGAAGTGCAGGGCTGCAGGGCCTTCTCACAGATTGTCCTGGTGGCTCTTGATGGATGTTTCCCGTGTCTTAACCTGCAGCCCATGGTCATATCCTTGCGTTGCCCCATGAGACGAACCATCATAAGACGGTCATCGTCATGGTTTCTGTCCTGCGGGTGTGCAGAGCTGACGCCATGCTCGGGTTTGCTGGAAGCACTGAAGAGGGTTTTCAGGTGCTTGGCACAGAACCTCACATTTCCTGGCAGCACCTGTGTACTCATCAAGAATGTTTTGGGGTTTTTTTTGCTGCTCATGTTGATGCAACCAGCAGAGCTGGGCTTGTACAAGATGGACGTCTTGGGGTGTTTTTATGTAATGGCTCTCAATTTAAGTGTCTTACACTTCGGGACTCACTTCAAGCCTTGGAAACTTAGTTCTGCACGCTGATAGGGCTGTACCAGAAATTCTTGTTTCTATGAAGCACAAAAAGCAAAATGCTTTACTCACAAACATTGTAAGATGCTCCAGAATGACAGCTGTGACAGCGTCCCCTTAGCTGGTGATGGATGGCCCAAGCTTACACTAACGTAAAAAGCCGGTTGGCAGGAGATTGGATTCCAGGTAGTGCGCATCTCTCTCTCTCTGCATATAGAGTGACCCTGTTTTAGTGCATCGCGGTTCTTATTCCAGAACCTTCATGAATTTATCTGTCCACAAGATACAGAGTATGTTTTCATAATGGCTTTCATCCTCCCACTGATCAATTTTTATGGAGTGACTGATCACAGAATTCAAGAAGTGCAGTTGGTGCAATATAGAGATGTTTTTGCCAGTAGTTTTGTTCAGTATACTCACATGGATAGAAGTAAAAAACCTACCGGGAAAGTAAAATCTGATTGCTTGGCAACTGGGCCTTGTTTTGAATATAGCCATACTTTAATTTAGGTAACGTAACAGTTGGAATTTATATATAACCCACGTTGTAAAACTATTTCAACAAGACGCGTGCATTTGCATTCTCGTTCTTAGTGGTGGCTGCGGCGCTTGAGAGCCCAGACACGTGCTCTCAAGTCTGCTGTTTTCCTTGGGTACCACGCCCTGGGACATCTTCCCTGCTGTGCCCGGAGACAGCGGGCTCGGCTGTCTCCCCTCTCGCTGCTTGCTGCGTCATGCCGGTGCCGGAGGACACCTGCAGCCAGTTCTGGCAGGGTGCTTGGCTGCCTCACGCCCCGCGCTGTGTGGCTCCCCGTGGTGGCTGGGTGGCCGTGCTGAGCCTGAGCCACAGGCCAGCTGTTGGCACCCGCTCACAAGGGCCACTTGTCCCTGGGGAAAGGCTTGGACACCATCAGGTGTGTCAGGGTGCACTGATCAGCTCCTGCAGTCTTCCGCAGTCCACCAGCATGGGCCCGCCCGTAGACAGGGCGGGCAAAAGGAGACACTCGCCTTTTTGTTCATCCTACCCTGTGCCACTAGAACTCAGCATTCCTCAGCTGGAGCCACGGGATCTTGGCCCTCTTGGTGTGAAACGGAGGGCGATGCTTTTACCTCTCCACCAGCGGTCCCTTACCCTGCCGCAGCGGCAGGGGGCGGGGGTGCTTCCACCTGCCTGGGGCCAGCAGCT
>NW_010387902.1:94637-96540 GCF_000710305.1 Buceros rhinoceros silvestris | reverse complement strand
CCCAGGCGTCCCTCCCCCTGCCGCAGCGGCAGGTGCAGCGGTTGCTCCCACCTGCGTGGTCCAGCTGCTTTGAGCTATTTGTCCGCAGTGGGTCTGTGTGATATGAGGGCCCACCTCCTTCACCTCCAGGCGTGGCACTTGGTCTTTCATTTTTTCATGCAGAGCATTACTGGACCCGCACCCTGCCGAGGAAAGTGTGCACACATCAGCTCCCCGTGGTGACGTATTTTGGGGGCATAGGCAAGGAGAGCAGCCCTTTAGGTTCTCCAGAAATGGGTTCTGTAGAGGCTTGTAACACAAATAGGAAGCTTGGACGTAGTATGAGCGGAAACGTGTGTAGATAGGCACCAGAAAAAGCAATAGGGCCAGGGTTAAGGAATGGCCTGTGCTGATAATGAGGACGCCGTTCCCAACAGTGAAGTTGAAGAATGTGGTGTTGGTCAGCCCAGAAGGCTGGCGCTCCGGTAAGGCCACTGCACAGATGATTTGTCAGCAGGAGACCCTGTGCTCTGACAAGAGAAGGGGAGCAGCCCAGGTACAGCACATCACGTACGCCGTTGTTTCCGCTGTCAGCCCACCGGGAACACAGGCTGTAGCCGTGAAGAGGCACCTATCCCAGGCTGCAAAAGCAGCCTCCTGCCTCAGCTGTCTCCCGTGGCTGCAGAGCGCGGTCTCTCTTGCATGGTACAGTCCTTTGGAGAGGACGTTCCTTTCACAGGACAACGTTCCCATCGTATCCACTGCAGCAGGCACTGCGCCCCTGGAAGAAGACCGTAACTTGTCCCTCTCGGGCCTGTGATTTCTCTATTCTGGGAACTGCCTTTGTTTTCTAGGTAGCTTCTGACACTGAGCTGGGCTTATCCTTCTTCGCTGCCGTTATCAGCACACTGACTGTCTGCATGAAAACCATGGGATGCTGAAGCTTGAGCAGATGGCGCACAGGCATGGGTTTGTAGAATAAATATTTAGCACTAAGCCAGTTTTTGCTATTTTCTGCACTGAATTTAAAAAATACCTAGTGGAACTTGGGGGATAGAATTTTTCAGGGAAACACGCAGAGAGTGGCCGTGCTGCGCTTGGGGAATGACTTTGTATAGGGATGTTGAAAGGCAAATGCGGGTTCAGAGGTTGGGTTGTGATGGCCGGTGCTCAGCTGCTGTGCTGCTGGAGGTACCTGAGACCGTCTGCCGCCCGCGCTTTTCATACCTGCGCTGGGGTGGGGAGGATGTTCTTGTACCCAGTGTGGGGCTGTGCCGGGGCTGGGCAGTCGTACGTGTGGTAAGCGTGGCACTTCTCTCAGGTACTGGAAGGAAAGAACTCCTTTCAGGACCCATGTGTGGCGCACGTTGTTCCTTGCGTTTTCTGGGAGTCGATATTCTGTTCCTGCACAATGGTTAATAAGCAACTATGGCCCCTTTAAGAGGGTTTGTGGTTGCACGAAACGTTTCTCAAGCCTTCAGGGTTCCTTTTGCTTTAAGGCTGGTAAATACATATAAGCAACGAGAGGAACGAGCAGGGATGATTGAGAAAAGCTCCAGGGTCTGTTTGCATTTAAGAGTTACCTGCTCTTAAGCCTACGTGCACAGAAAACCCCGAGAGGCTTAGTCAGCTCACGGCACGTACCATCATGATCCTTTTTGTATTTAAAAGAAATGAAGACAAAAGGGCATTAAAATTTGATGAAGAAAAACTTTCCAATTCCCTCCTGCCCGGCCCCCCCGCCCGTTTCTCGGTTTCCTGTGAAAAGCTTGTGGCTCATCGAGTCACGGGCTGCCGCAGCTGTCTCGCGGTACAGCAGGGCGAGGGAACACCTCTCCTTCACACCAGGAGAGAACTGGCAGCTGCACAGAGCTGCTGCTGCTGGAGGAGCCACTCTAGGGGCACTGCTCGACAGGGGCTTTCT
>NW_010387902.1:93009-94553 GCF_000710305.1 Buceros rhinoceros silvestris | reverse complement strand
CCTACATCACAGAGTGATTGCGGAGGGAGGAGCCACTCTAGGAGCACTGCTCGACAGGGTCTTTCTGTGCTTGGAAGAGGTGGGGAGCGGGGTGGATTTGTTAGGGCTCTGACGTAGGCGCCTCTGAGCCAAGGTGCTGTTTGTAGTGAGACACTTCTGTTAGGTCAGAGCCTGCTGATGTATCCTGGTGGAATTCCAGAGGTCCCGTTGCGTGACTTCTTTTTCTTTTGTGGTGGTGATGGGGGAACTGGTGGTGCTTTGCAGAGCTGGCTCGTGTCCTTTGGGGTCTCTCACGATCCCTTACTGGGCCTTCTAGCTGTGGCAGCAGTACTGGCAGCGTGCAGGATGCTCCGGTTGCATTCCCCACACGAGAAATTTTTCAAACAATCTCGGAGCTTCTTCAAGGTTTGTTTGGAAGAAGCACAAGGCAAAAGTATCACTTGCATTAAGGTGTTGCATATCGTTATCTACAGAGCTCCTTCACCGTTGACAAGCGTTTTAGTTATGCCTCGTTACAGCCACCAATAGCACAATTCAGCTCTGCTTGAGCTCGTACTGTAAATCTGACAGTGTCTCCATGTCCTGAGGTATTTTTCTTTTCCTCTGGTGGCTTACTCCATGTCTCCTGTTCCCAACACTGCCCATGATGTTTGCTAAATACAACATGATGGCTATTCCATACGATAGGAAGAAACGGAGACTGGGCTAGCCGTGTTTTTTTCACATCTCTAAGCGTTCTCCGTGTTTGTCCTTCTTTCTCCTCTGGAAAAGCTATTACTGTGCTCTGAGCGAAGTGTAATTTGAAACTACCGTAGTCCCTGGTGAATATTTACGGTTAGGGCAGTCTTTGTTTGCAAAGGTTTGTGGTCCCAAGCCGTGCATATGGCTGGAGAGAGAAAGAAGGAGGAAGGCCAGCCGCAGCCATTTTGTCCACTGTTGCAGCCTGCAGGGCTGGAAGGCAGCGTCCCTGCGTAGGTGCTGGGACCAGTATCACACTTTCAGATGACCCTTCCACTCTGCCGAACGCTCCTGAAAAAAAGGTGTGCTGGGCACCTCATGCAGGCTCAGGATGCTAAGTGCCCTTCAGCGTACAGCTCCAGACCGTGGGCAGCGAGCTTTGCTCGAGTCTGTAAGGGAGCAAAACCCGCCATCTGCCACGACTTCCTGCTTTGTTAGGGGTGAAAGGATACCCAGAGCCTTCCTGTGCATGGGCTGGGGCCGACCGCAGGCCAGTCTGTTACGATAGAGCTGTCTGCCACCACCCCAGGGATCCTGGAGAACCAGCTGGGTGTTCGACTGTCTATACGTTGTCCTTGGGCTACTGTGCCAATCCAGGCAACACACCACTCCAGCTTGTAGCTGTCATCACCTGCGGGACAACTTCATTCAGACGTCAGAGGGGTGTGCATCCAGCCAGCCATTCCTAAAGAGACAGACTTCTCTCTCCTGACACCTTGATGGGATATGAAGCAAGCCATGCTGAAGAATGCTCGGGAGGCCTCCATCGTTTGCTATGAAGCAACCCAGTGCTTAAGAAGGAGATC
>NW_010387902.1:91726-92999 GCF_000710305.1 Buceros rhinoceros silvestris | reverse complement strand
CTGAAGAATGCTCGGGAGGTCTCCATCGTTTGCTATGAAGAAAGCCAGTGCTTGAGAAGGTGATCTCCAAGGTTCACCCACACGGAGAGATGCAGAAGAGCAGCCGTGCAGCAAACTGTCCTTGGAATAACGCAGAACCCCTCCGAGCTAATACTGTCTCCTGTTGCACGTGCATTATGAATACTTGCTTTGCCTTCACTCCTTCGAAGCCGTGCAGTATTTAGTTAGATTTTTTTTTTTAATGTTCTTCATAGTGGGACTGATTACCCATCCTTGTAAGCTCTTTTTTTGGCAGGGTTGTGTGTGGCAATAGGAGGACCTTGCCTGGGTGGAGTGAGAATCCCAGCTGACTTTGCAACGCAAGGTCACTGGTGCTGTTCCACAGACGTAGGTTCAAGCAGAAGCAAGTCACCAATATTTAAGGAGCAGCTCTGCTGTTAAGCCATGGCACATGCCCTTTGCTTACCCTTATTTGGTGGGAACAAGCGGCTCCTCGGTATCAGCCATGTGCTTTGCCCTGTGGTTGAGGTCACCGCTTCAGCCTCTCAGAAGCATGTCACACACAAAAGCACTGACCTCTCTGTTGAGCTCAGCGCTGGTTCTCCTCCGGCACCCCTCGGCTGGGTGCTTTCACCACGAGCACTCGGCCAGCTCAGGCGCCTGGGAGCAGTTCTAAGCCGTACTGGTTAAACGGAGCCAGGCAGCGTTAAGGGATGTGCAGATCACAGGGCTTTGTTAACTTGGCTGCTTTTTGGAGAGTAGATGAGCTGGCAGGTTGGGGGGTGTAGAAATATTTGTCCAAGCAGCTGCAGAGGGAAGAATACGTATGAAAAAAGCTTTTATGTTTCAGTTAAAAGATGTCTAAATGTCTCCCATGCAGACAAATACAGACAGTGTTTATCGCTGACTCAGTCCTGCAGCATCCACAGCTGAAGACCCACAGCTATCTTCTGAATTCGTATGTATGAGGCAAAAATCCTTCTGGGTAGCGTTTTGAGAGGGTAGAACTTGAGAATTTGTTATGAGAAACATCACCACTAGGAGATGGATTTTTTTTTTTTTCTTTTTTAGATATGCCAAGTACGTTAACGAGTGTCAGAGGTAAACTAGAATGCTAGGACGAAGGGAAGTGGCGAATAAAATGTTTAAGCAGCACCTCTGCTTATTTCATGGTTATTTTGTATGAGCCACAGAAATTGCTGTTGTTTGGTGAGGATGCATGCAGACTGTTCAATTAGCAAAAAATCAGAAAGAATGACATTGTGGCTTGATT
>NW_010387902.1:88314-91666 GCF_000710305.1 Buceros rhinoceros silvestris | reverse complement strand
AAAAAAGCCCTTGTGTGTTGTTTTTAAAAGTGTTTTTTTTTTTTTTTTTTTTTTGTAAGCAGTAGACACTGTAATACAGCTTCCAATCAACCAACCACAGAGTTCTGGCAATCAATGCCACAAACATATTTATATACATACGTATATATAGTATATGGAAGAATGTGTCTGCTTTTGGGGATAAAAAACCTTCCAAGTTGCATGAGTTTGCTTGAGATCTGCAGGTCATGACAGAGCTCGCTGCCTTGCTGGATTCTGCCTTAACCTGCTGGCAGGTGCCACTGGAGGCGTGGAGCCAAGGCATCCTCCTGAACAGCATCCATCCAATTTGGCAATAAAGATTACCTTTGTGAGAGCAGAGAAGCAGGGAGCTGAGCCCTGCCCGGTACTTACCTCCTTGGGCACATTTGGAATATTGTTTTACAGCTGGGTGTCGCCTCCAGCGTGTGCTAGTTCTCTGGAGGGTTTGGTGTTTAGGCTTTCACAAGGGTCAGCTGAATAACTGAAGAAACGGAAGAACAGTCTGTCCTTTTTAGTCGTGCACGAACGCTGTCGCTGGGTGACGGGACTGGACAAAGCGGTGCAGTGTTGCTGGAGGATAATGCTTTGCAAGCACGAGCAGCAGAGAGCGTAGGTAGTGGTGCAGGCTTTTGGTTGTGCCAAGTAGTGAAGCGTAGCCTACATACCTGCTGCTGAAGTCTCTCGTGGTCTCGCATTTCGTATCATCTGTCAGGGATAACTGACACCTATGAAAACCATTTTGGCAGAGCCTAGTTTCACACGTTTCCTGTTACCAACACTCCAGAGAGGAACCGGCTCATGTTTCCCCTGAGCCCCTTTGCCACGGTGGTGGAACTGCCGAGCCAGGAACTGGTATTCTTCTCCACAGCATCTTTTACAGTGCTCGAGAGCTTCCCAAACTTCTGCAGGTGCAGCAAACTGCGTTTCACAGAACTTGGAGGCTGATCTTTGGACACGCCTTCAGCACGTGCAGAATTTTTCCTCCACTGAATTACTGTCTTCTGTGCAGGCAGGGGTGGGAAGTGACCCGGGAAACACCTTGTGATGCAGTGTCTAGTCTGGCATCTGTATTTGTGCCAAACACTGTAATTTCCAGGAGCATGCATCAGCGCAGCTCGATTGCGGAGTTCTTCAACTGACTTAGTTGGAGTAAATAGGCAATAAAGTCCGTGCTAGCATACTGAAAGGAATGTGTCAGAATAGCTGCTCAAGAGACTGTTTTGTCACAGACTTTTCCAGCTGTTTAAAGTCAGCAGAAATATCACCGTTTATTTCAGCGGGAGTTTGATCAGACCAAGGTGTATTATAAAAGAACCTGGAAACTTGGGCTTCTAGGAAAATTTTCTGTGAAAAAGACATCCCTGCCAATCCTGCCAGCTGCAGGGCAGGGGGGCATCTTATTTTTAAATTTCTGCATTTATTTTTCACAGGAGGCATCGCGGCTAGTGTGTTTACATGCATGAGGTAGGGTAGGAGTTGTAACTGGGGCTGTAACCCCAGCTTTGTCCCCGATCCAGTCTGACAGTCCCAGCTGTGAGCACCAGCACCCCTGAGGGATGGACCGATCGTGTTTTAAAACAGAAGTTTAATCTGTCTAAAATAAACCAATTTAGTCCTAAAATCAGCTAAAACTTTACAAACTCGTACCAAAAATCGGTTCATGTAGAAAATTCTCTTTTTTTCTGTTGGGCGACTCGAGCTTTGCCCTGGCAGAGCTTGTCCTTGGAATGTGAGGAAATGCTTTCAGCCACTCTGAGGTCACACAAACGGGGATCTGCAATCCTCTGTTAACAGAACAGCCGCTGTTCTCCCCTACCCTGAAATTAGTGCCAGCGGGGCAGTTTTGAGACATGCAGAGAATTACCACGTGCTGCAGCAATGGGAAAACAACCAGCTGAGCTCCTGGGTGACACCTCATCTACCCCTGCTGCCACTTTCTTGGGGGAAAAAAAGTCAAACTGATGAATCAAAGATTCATCATTTGATGTCCATGGCGCAGGATGCCTTGGCTTAAGCCCTGCTTTCTTCTCCCAGCATCGAGTTCTGTTGTGCAGATAGCTGGCTTTTTTTCTTGATCCTGTAAAATCTTCACCAGGACCTTCCCGGGACGCTTCCAGTAGAGGTAGCGCAAATGTGAGCTGAGAAATTATGTTTTTCACTAGCACCTCATTTTTATTGTCAGTTGTCAGTGGAACGGAGCCCACACAGGAGCGCTGCGCAGATTGGAAGAAACCCAGCGCTGTGGTTTCAGGCAAGGGCAGGCAGCAGTTCAGCTTCCGTGAGCTGCATTTTATCAGACCCGATTCCAACCAGCAGCACGCTAATTGGTCATGTGTGCTGCTTTGCAAGGCAGGAGTGTATTTAACGTTCATTACCTCCCAAGAAGGATTCCTGGAGAACAGTGGACAGCAGGAAGCCCTGGGCTGCTGCTGTCACAGCGGGTGGTGAAGGGAGGGTCTGCCCACCTGCCCTGGAGAGCTTCCCAGAGAAGTTGGTCAGCAGGGTTTGAAAGATGGCCAAGGGACCTCATCCCTCGGTGACTGCCGGAACGGAAGTACCTGTGTGGCTGCTCCACAGGGCACCGGAGGAGTAAGAAGAGCTCTGCGCTGGCTGCGGTTGAAGTGTTGAGTTGTTTGATGCTAGCACGTAATTCCTCTGAGTCGCAGCAAGTTTCGAAACAGCATGTTAAAAAGATGCCAAGCAGAGAGGATGGCTTTGTCTGCTCTGCCACCCAGCCGTAATCAAACCGGAGGGAAAGAAAGCTCTTTTTTTCACTGAGCTTTTTCCAGTGACTCTCTTAAAAACTATCATTCCCCGGATCACAGGAAAAAAAGCGCTTGCTGAGGTATTCAAGGGGTGCTGGTCCAGTCTATTCACCAAACGTTCCTTTCCCCTGCCCACCCGCTGCTGCCATCTCCCTGCTCTCAGGTGGCTCAGTCTGTTCTCTCCCATGGCACTACAGGGCTGGGCATGACAGTGGCGCTGGCGCGCACCCCTCTGACCCTGCTTTCTGTGGCCACTGGCCTCGCAGCGTGCCTCTCCCCGTCCCAGCGCTCCCCCGAGCTGTTCTCTCAGCTCTGCACTCTTTGCGGTGGCTTCTCTGTTCTCCCTGTCCTCCAGCGATGGGGGTCTGAAGTCCCAGCAGAGGAGCGCAGCCGACCGTCACACGAGCCGCTCCTCTTCCAGTGCCAGCAGCGCAGCAGGGGTGGGAAAAGCCGTCCCCAGCACTCGAGGTTTCCCCCGGTGACGTCCTGGAGCTGGGCTGGCAAAGCACAGCCTGTGCGTGGGCCCAGGCTCGCCGGGGCTGGCAGAGCAACTGAACCACCCCGAG
>NW_010387902.1:83040-88269 GCF_000710305.1 Buceros rhinoceros silvestris | reverse complement strand
TGTCTCGCCTGTGTGGGCGGAGCCACTGAACACCCCAGAGGCTGCTGCAGCCAAGAGCTGGGATCTCGCAGCCCGTCCCATTGCCAGTGCTTTCAACAGGCGGCTGGGACCCCGACTGCCGCACTGGCTGGGAACTTGGGGCAGTCAGAGCTCTTCCCACGCCGGGGAGGGATCCCCAGGCTGAGGATGGGATGAGGATGGGGAGCGAGCCCTTCCCCGGGGAGAAGAAAGCCTGTCTCTCCTGCTGCTCTCCCAGGCCAGAGGCAGCCTCCCTGAGCAGAAACGTGATCCCTGCTCCAGTTCTCCACAGGAGCGGATAAAGGCGGGGAGAAGGGCTGCGCCTACCGCTGACCTGCAGACAAGACCGTGTGGCAGACCCCAGCACCGCACCGCCAGCTTCATCAGCGCAGCCAGACTTCAGTGCCTTTCTGCTCCTTATCCGAGAGCTTCCAGCACCGAAACAGCCCTCCGGTGCTTTGGTACCGGTTCTTCTGCCTTTGTGAAGCAGTATGTGCAACTCGTGCATCAAAATGCCTGCGAGGGCCCCACTACGCGCATGGAGATTTGTGCTTCCATAGCGTATGAACCCCTGGGGAGACATGAATCTTTCAGAGGCTTCATGCAAATCAAATGCAGCATTTTAGAGTCTTCGGCATAGCCTCGGGTTTCTCAGTTTTCCCTTACAAAGTACTGATTTTCTGCTCCTGTATTTCTTTCTTTTAGTAAAGATTTTAGTTCACACTTGGTTCAGCTCTATATAACCAACATAATCCTATTTTCTTACTACTTAACCAGATACTCAAGATGCCACAAGCATTTCTATGGCTTGGGAACTCCCTTACTTTCTGCCTTAACATTCTAATTGCAGTCATGTATGAACCTCTGGTTTATAATACAGAAAAACACAATTTAGTCCTCAGAAAAAAAAGAACATCGAAATGCATGCAGGGAGACTCATTGTAATTTGGAATACTAATAATAATACAAAATTTAGATCATTGTAGCAAGGATGTAAGCTAGAGCTGCTCTGCGTTCGGTGAAAAAAAAGAGTCTGAGCATCTTTTCCATTTTCTTTCCCCTAGAAGGGCATGCAGGCAGACTTGCCACCCGTCCCACCTCTGAGCTGTGCCCCTGGAGTTCATTTTCTAGAGCTAGTGATGTGCTATAGCTGGCCTCGAAGCAGGGGCAGGGCAAGGAACAGGTCTGGGGTGAGGAGGGTTATGCTTTCAGAATCAGAGAATCTGTACCGGGGAGGACTGAACACCGTGGGGCCACTGACAGCGGAGCAGCTGCTGATGGCAGGGAGCTGCTGGTTGTTCCTAACAGCCAAAGGCACGTGTCCTGTCATCAGTTTATTACTAACTTAACGCTAACTAACTTCAAATGCTGCTGCTCTGTTCTCCCCACAGGTAAATATGTCTATCAGCCCATGACGCCCGTGGAGCAGCTTCCGAGCACCGAGATACCCGTTCGCCCCTGGGAGTCCACAAACACCATCCAGATCTCCGTGTCGCTCACCGAACACTTTTTGAAGTTTGCGCCCGTCTTCCAGCCTCCTCTGCCCCCCGACTCCCCACAGTTCTGCACAATCGCAGACCTCTTCATTGACAATTACCGCGTGAAATGCATCAACGGGAAGATGTGCTACGTACAGAGGCAGCCTCCCCCCGTGCCCCACAAGGTAAAGCCCGAGGAGGTCCCTGTTCGCAATGCCTTAATCGCAAAGGAGAGCAATACGCCCAAACCAGACCACTGCTCGTCCCCTTCCAGCTCCGAGGACTCCGGGATCAATGCGGTGGGAGTTCACTACATGGAGTCGTGTGACGAGGACACGGAGGGGGTGGCCGAGCTAAGCTCGGAAGAGGATTACAGCCCCGATAGCAGCTGGGAACCGGACGAGTGCCCGCTCTTGTCACCCTCGCAGTGCGAAATGGAAGTGATTGAGACTATAGAAACCACTGTGTGATCGGGCAGGCTGGGATCGATCAGTCCAGCTCCCACTCAGTAAGGTTGCTTTTGTAGTATTTATATTTTCTGTTTTTTCTGACAATCCCTTTTTTCCAGTGCACTTGATATTTTGGATTCCTCATGGGAGTGCGGTCACGGGACTCACCCATTGGTGAACTAGCAGCAGCCTGATCAGATCTCCCATGTCTGCACGTAAGGTAGTGATAAATCTTAAGACTTTTATAGCTGAAACGGGCCCTTTTCCTGGCCTGGGTTACGTCATGTACTACTTCCCATACAAGGATGTGCCACTCCAGATGTTTCCATCTGTCAGGATGCTTGCAGAGGGCCTTCAAAGCACAGAGAGTGAGCCGGTGCAGGAGTCCTGCGAGCAGCGAAACCAAGTTGCCCTTACTCTTTCTCAAACAGCTACGCGAGGTGCGGCAACACGAGGCTCTTTCTGTCTCTGTCTGTCCTTACGCGTGGTCCATCCTTTTCCCTAGCGCTGGTGCGACCCTTCCCGAAGGCTGTTGGCACCACTCTTCCAGTGGGCTGGTGTGGCAGGATAGAGAATGCACAAAGTGCCTCCAACTTTTCTCCAGGCTATGCACAGAGCATCTGCTGAGTCAGGTCAGGCGCCGACATCTCTCGAGAAGAAAACTGTTGCTCTGGACAGGGGTCAGTTTCCTGGATCCAGCCGGTCACTTTTCTCTGCGTGGATCTCGGGAAGGGGATCTGGCTTTTGCAGCTCAGCAGGAGGGGAGCAGGCAGAGGTGAAGCACAGCCAATACCATGCTAGACTGGGGTGTAAAACGACAGGCGAAGGAAGCGACTACCTCCAAACGCGCCCTCAGCTTTGCCTGCTGCTTCCTCCTGTGCTGTTCGGTTCCCGACACGTGCACTCAGGACCAAATGGCCTCAGGGCCTGCATTTGCCTGAAGAATAACAAAATTAAAACAAAAAGTGTATCAGCCACACGACTGTGTCAGCAGAGCTTGGGGACAGTGTGGAGGTGCCTGGAGGAGGTGGCCCGCAGGCTCGGCAGTGTGTGTACTTGTTAAAATACAGCCCGAGGAAATCCTCGTGGGGGGAGGAAGCTTCGGCTCCTGCTCCTTTACGCCCAGTTGAAGAGCAGATTCTGAACAGGGGTTTCCTCAAATAGAGCGAGCTGTCCTGCTGGTGGTTTGGCTTCAGCCCTGCTCGACAAAGCAAAAGCGTCGCTCTCAAGACTTCAGACAGCTCGGATCAGCTGGAGTCAGCGATAACCGTGTTCTCAGCAGCATTACTGAATTTACTGGTGTATTTGCTGTTTATGTTTCAGAGTCCTTGGTGAATATGAGGCTGTATAAATGTGTACAGTTTAGTGACAGGTACTAGATTATAGTCCATGTTATAGGATGGCTCATCCCTCTCACTGTACCCTGACCACGCATCACTAATTTTATACAGTTTGTAATCAGTATCGTTAGGAAGCGTTTAGGCAGCAGTGTGTGTCTGTCACATGCGCGTGTGCTCCGAGTTTACCGTAAACGGTTATAGGGTAATACTGTACTTTTTAGACTAACACTTTCAGACAAAATAGGTTTTATAGTTTTGATGACCTACATAAAAAAAGGGCAGTGCTTGTTCAGTGAGGAACGTGGGCCATTGCATGAACATTCTCACGCGGCACCTGAAAATTTTCTGATTTTCTGAGAGGATTTAAACAAAGGCCGTAACAAAACTAAATAGGACTTATTTTTTAAGGGCGGGGTTGCCTTTCTTGGTTAACTAAGGTTTCTAACAACCTTTTAGTGTCTTTTGACCAGTCAGACACATTCCATAGGTAGAAGGAAGCATTATGTATAAACCGACAGCATTTATTCATATTTAATCTTTCAATGGTAATCTGAGTGGAGAGCTGAAAAAGCTCACCCTCGTGCCTGACCTGCCTGAGCGTTCTCCCCAGCGGTGGCTTCGCCCTCCCAGGAGGATGAGATGGGCTAGCAGATGCGTCCTCCTAAGGGACTAGAGGCACCGGGGCCTCTCCCGAGGACCCGGTGCTCCTCACCAGCTCTCGCTGCAGGCACTAAGCACAGGGAAGATCATCAGGACCCTCTGACCTGGCATGAGCTCACCTTGTTTGCAGGCAAGCAGGAGCCGTCTCCTCCTGCTGTTGGGGGCACTGGCTGTGAGCGCAGTGAAACTCAGTTGGGTATTTATGACCAAGACTTCCCGTGAGATCCTGTGGTCCTGCAGGTTCGTGTCACTGTCGTCAGGATACATTCTTAACTGTAAGTAATTAGCAATATTCACAAGCTGTGAGTGTCTCCTACCCAGGATTTGTTCAGATGTCTTAAGCACAATAAGCTGCCTCTTCCTTCTGTTGTACCTGTAAAAGGGCAGTGGAGCAGCCTGGAATGGGACAGGGCTACTTCTGGAGAGCATTTCAGCAGCCAGCACAGTGGCCGGTTTCTCACTGTGCTCCATCACGCACTCCAGTTCAGAACACGCTCCTCACAGAAACGTGGTTTCTTTTCTTTGCACAAACACTGGCGCAGACGTGCTGTATGAGACGTGTCCTGGGCTCGTTGCTCCACTCTGCCAGGTAGAGGTGTGTATATTTCCTCTTTAATAAAATACTAAACAACTGAAGTTCTGCTTGTCCTAACTGTGTTTTCCATACTGGAGTCAAACATTCTGGTATTTCCAGCAAAGGGTCACTTACGGCTTCAGATCACAGTAACACCCTGAAACAGGCATCCGCTGCTAGGCAGAGAAATGTAACAACGAGCAGGACCAGCCCCTCCTGAGCTTGGGCACCTGGTAAGTACTGGGGCTGGTGGGCATCCTCTCAGCCCAGTTCTCAGCCTCCTGTAAAAAAGCTGCCCGTCAGGGGAGTGGTCAGTCGCGAGCTCAGGCTGTAGCGCCTTCACTTACCTCTGACCAGGTTCACGTGTGGCTGCAGGCTGCAAACTTCCGTCTGAGGCACTATTTTGTAGTTCTTAATGCTAGTGGGAAGGAGGTGAGCACAGCGGGCATGCTGCGCCCCAGGGTGCACGGCTGGCACTGCTCCCCAGGTCTGCACAAGAGCTGGCACTTTTGTGTTCCTGGGAGGCAGCAGTGCTGCCCCAAACTGCCACCATTCAGTGAGAGCTCCGTGTGGACCAGCCACTGGCTCTGGACATTGTTCTGTGTGCGTGGTGCTGCGTTGCCCTGGGAGTGGCTGGGACTGTCGGTACGGTACTCTGGAACACCCAAGTTCTAGTGACAAAATGAACAGGGGGGGAGAAGCGAGATCAT
>NW_010387902.1:82563-82934 GCF_000710305.1 Buceros rhinoceros silvestris | reverse complement strand
ATGACCAGCTGAGGAATGCCCATTGTTAGGGCAGGATGCGGAGTGTGTTTCACAAGCCAGAGGTGACAGTACAGAAGCAGCAGTGCTGTGAGGCTGCAGTTGGTGAGTACAGTGATAAAGGTGCGGCTGGGCAAGGACACTGCCCAGTTCGATACTGCAAAACAGCGGGTTGAGTGTAGTAGTGACAAACCTCTCTGACCACCAGTGCCCATCACACCAGTGCCATCCTCTCCCCCTTGCAGCCCCCAAGGTGCTGCAGCACCTTTTTTTTTGTTGTTGATTTCTTGTTTTGGTTTGGGGTTTTTGTTGTTGTTGGGTTTTTGGTTTTTTGTTTGTTTTTGTTTGTTTGTTTGTTTTGGGGGTTTTGGTTT
>NW_010387902.1:81746-82297 GCF_000710305.1 Buceros rhinoceros silvestris | reverse complement strand
TTACACACACAAGCACACACTCCCTCCACCCCCCCACAAGGCAAGCAGGGAGGTTTGTGCTTCACCCACAGTCACAAGACACATCTTCCTCTCCCAGAGCTCAGCGATAATTCTACTAAGAAAGCAGCAGCCACCTGCACTGCTGGTGCTCTCTCACCCACTCCCCATGTGCACAGCTCATGCAGGAAAGTTCAACCAAGGGCCTTTTTAATGGAAGTTTGTAGGAACACGCTGTGCGCAGGTGAGTTTGTTCACACACGTCTTGTTTTCTGCGTCCTTCAGCCTCTCCCAGGTTTGCCTGCTTCATGCTCTCAGGCACCACGGCTGCTGCCATGAGAGTGGGCTGGGCCTTGGCAAAATGACTGTTTTCACTAGTGCTACGATTAAAACTCAGGTATGAGTTTTAGCCCACAAAACCAGCACAGGACTGTGAAACACAGGCTCTGGGCACGGGGCGGGCAGCACTCCTCCCGTGGAGCGGAGCCAACTTAGCTATTCGGCCAAGTTGCTGCTGCTTCCCTGAGCCTCTGGGGCGCCGCAGGTCGCCCACC
>NW_010387902.1:78097-81683 GCF_000710305.1 Buceros rhinoceros silvestris | reverse complement strand
CAGCAAAGTTGCTGCTGCTTCCGTGAGCCTCTGGGTCGGCGCAGGTAGCCCACCTCTGTGCGGTGCTTTGGCACGCTTGGTTTGGCCCCCAGAGTTCACAGCTGCCAGCCCAGCTGCCCGTGGCTGCCTCAAATTAGTGAGAGGCAGCAGCAGAGCCGGGAGGTGACCCACCGCTACAAACCCGCCAGTGCCCAGCAAGACTCAACACCACACCAAGGGTTCTGTGAAAGGCGGCGGAGGGGGGAAAGTCCAGTGCTGCGATGGAAAGGCTTCCCAGCACCAAGACCCGAAACCAACCGTGGCCTTGCTGCAGCCAGGAGCACTAGTCTTCAGCCAGCGGAGGCGGGGCCAGATGGAGCTGGAAGTTCTCGTTCTGGAAGACACTGCTGGTGGCAGAGTCACCGTGGGAAACGCTGAGCAGCCCGTGCTTTTCACCGCCATGGCCACGAGACAGTTCTGTCAGGAGAGCCAGCTGCAAGACACAACCCAGACAGATCACCATCCGGTCTCATGCAAGGTGCAGAAAGTGCGTGGGGGGGGCTCACCTTCCTCTTGCAATTAGAAAAACCTTAACACGTGTAAAGAAAGGGGATATAAGGTAGGTAGTGAACCTATAGAGTTCAGTGCAGGAGAACAGTCCTGAACTGAACAACTTCCCTGTGTCTGTAGGTGGTTTTAAAGTTACGTAATTGAAAATCACAAAAAGAGCAGAAAGTGCCAACAGCTGCAGCCAAAACAGGCAGGAGGCACAAGGAAAATGCAAGAGACAGAGAGCTGCACTCTCCTTTGGACAGCGTGGAGGAGGGAGCCTTCTGTGTGACTGTGGGAGCCACACAGCGTCTGGAGGGGAGGTTATCTGCAAATTAAAAAGAACCTTAGAAGCCTCGCACCACAGAGCAAAAAGCCAGAGGCATTTCCATGGTTTCACTGCCAGTGAATTCCCCAGCTCTGTCAGAGGCACCGTGGCTGCCTTGTGAAGTGAGACAGCCAGCTCCACACACAGCGAGCTGCCAGCACTAAACGAAGCCCAAGAGAAGAGCTAAAGCCCGCACTGCCAATGTGAATATGTGGCTTGACAACATGCAAAACACCCTTCACCAATCTGAAACCGAAAGGGAAACACGTGGTACGTACTCTGGAGGTTCCTCGGTTGAGTCGGCAGAGTTGGTCAAAAGCTTGGATTTGCTGAGGATCCAGCAGAGACTCTGAACTCGTCTGATAAAGAGAGCGAGCCAGTTACAGAAACCACACACAAGATGCCACATTCATATACACAGAAATCGATCCCTGCTCCTGTCCTTGGGCCTGGAGCAGCTGCTCCACAGCCTGCTCACAGGACCTTTTTCATCGTCTTTCCTCTGGCTTGAAGCCACTGTGTGCACCTTCGTCCTGGGAAAAAACCCCTACTGTTGCACAAAGGACAGATACCCTCACAGCCACAGTGACTTATCGCTGGGGTCTGTAGCTGATGGCAGACAGACCAACAGTACTAAGTTAGGAGGGGAAAAATAAAAGAAGAAAGTAGAGGCAGAAAAAGGGAGAAAGAAAAGGGATGGGAAAACTCCACAGCCAGCTAGGAAGAGAAGTGATGGGTCTCTACGGATGAGCAGCCTCTTCTGGGCTTTTCCCCAGGCAGCAGCAGCTCCCCCCAGTCCCTTCTCTCATGTCCTGACAGTCTCCTTGGCCCTGCTCAGCCTCCTTACCGGGGAGCAGACTGCGGCATCTGAGATCGGCGGCGTGGCTGTTACGGGGAATGGTGCCTGTGCCAATGACTATTATCTGCTAATGGCAGCTCTCCTACAGCACATTTTCCCCCCTGGTAGGATTTTACAGACTAAAAGCTGGGAAATGATGGGTGAAAAGGGGAGGAGGGAGCAAGGTGACTCACACATCAGTTGGCAGTCACATCCCCTGAGAAACAGGACACAACAGACATCCCAGTACTGCCCAGTACTGCCCAGCAGGGCCAGCGTTTGCAGGGTACTAGCAGTTGGGTACAAGGGTGAGTGTCACCCCAGCAGTGCTGGGGCAGTCACAGAGTTGCAAACAGAGGGACCATGGCCTGCAACTAGAGCAGTGACACAAGGAGGGCTGCTCACATACTCCAACTGCTTTAAAAGGCATCATTTACATATCCTAGGGAGAGATGACAAAGCATCACAGATTCTTGTAGGTTTGTTCCATTTTATCACAGCACAATGTTTCTATTTTGAATGTTTCTGCTCTTACTCCAAAGCAAAAGCATCATCAAGAAACTACAACAGGAGCCAGGGAGAACAGCCTCCCTCACGAGCAGCAATCTGGCATCTGTTGTCTCTGGGGATCTATTTTTAAGGGAACATTCAATGATCATTCTCAAATAGTTTCCCCAAAATACACTTCCCAAGGGCTATTAACCCAAAATACAACAGTCCTGCAAGCAGGTACCAACTGAAGCTGCGTTTACATTAAACTCTCTTTGGCAATGGATCAAGCCCATCAGGAAGGTGGTAGTCTCGCTGCCTTCACGGAGTGCAATCAGCTGGAATTCAGGCTGAACCCCTGGCCCCATGAAGGCAGAGGAGGCTTCACTACTCCTCTAGGGTCAGGCAGGGTCACCAGGATCGGGAGGGTCCCTGGTCAGGCACAGGCGTGCTCCTCTCTGCACTTACAGGCTCCTGCCAGCAGCGAGGCCCTTCTCCCCGGGCAGGCATTCTCCTTCGGGTTTGCAGGGCACTCGCTGCCAGCACCCAGCTGGCTTTGTACTTCTCATGCTTTATGGTGTGTTTAAAGAACGTGTTCCAAAGCTCTGCGAGGACGACTGCCAGCCCGGTTTGGGAACCAAGCGCACACTACCGCTACATGGTGCTCTGTGGGGCACAGCAGCTCAGGCTTCTCTGGAAGAGCTCATCACCAACAGCCCTTCCCAAGAGCCAGCCGCACTTGGCCGACCCCCTAGAAAGCACATGCCATTAATAATCAATCCTCAGCCTGCAGCTCTGCTAAGCCTGGGGTGCCTGCGGCTTGTGGCTGCTGCCGCCTGGGGAGCCTGCAGTCTGCATCGCAGCTCTGCCTCCCACCCCGGAGAACTGCCCTGTGTCCTGGGCAGTGCTATGGGCCTCTTGGACAGGCTCCTTCTGAGCAGCCCGGCCCAAGGCGGATGACGAGCTGTGGTCTGCAATGGGTAGGGTCTGGGGGCAGAGGGAACAACATTTGGCCAGAGATCACACGGTCTTCCTTTGACTCAGTTTTTAATCACTACCCAAGGGAAGGAGGAAACCCCGCTGGCAACTGGACAATGAAAATCAACTGAAGTGAGCTGCCTTGAAAGAAAGTTCCTGTGACCAAAACCCAGAGCACAAACACCATGGGCAGACAGGTACACCATGCAGAGCACCAGCACTGGCACCAGCCAAGGCTTCCCCAGGTGACACAACGCTCCCTCCCAGCAGCAGCCCACCAACCAGCTCTGGCAGGGCCTTCTGCTCCGCCTGAGACATGTTGTCCCCAGACTCAGCAAAACTTTTGATCTGGGAATGCTTTACCCAGACCCCTGGATCTGTCTTCTCATGCTCTTCCACAGCACGCTTTCCTGTCCCTCTCTTCT
>NW_010387902.1:75971-77913 GCF_000710305.1 Buceros rhinoceros silvestris | reverse complement strand
ATGCCTGCTCAGCTCTAAGCAAAGCATGGCCAGGGCAGAATCTGGTCACCCACCCCTTCATCGCTGAACGGCCCAGAGATGGCTCAGATCTGGCAAGCCCAAGAGTGCTCTGGAGGAAGACGCACTAAATCCACCAAGGGTTTCCTGAAGCCTGAATCAGTCTCCTGAAGCCATGTGCATCTTGCTTCTGAGACATTCATCAGACAGTCGGAGGAAAGAAGAATGTCTTGAGCACAGTTCACTTGTGCTGGAAGCATGTGCTGAAACTCACACCTTCCCCCTCCAAGATAGTCTTTGTATTGTAAATAAGTATCTGCTCATCACCAGCCAGGGAGCCAAATGTCCACATTCCCCGCACACGTGGCATAGGCTTTGAACCAGGGAGCCTATGACAGTGAGGGGCACACACCTGCAGCTGGCAGGTTGTACAGGCACTTCTAAGGGATGTGCAGGTCACTTGCACTTGGAAAAAACCCCAAAAAACAAGGAAAAACTGCCCTCCGCAGTTGCCGTGGCCTCAGGCATTCAAGGACAAGGAAAATGCAATATAATTGGCTTCCCCTCTTCTGCTATCTCTCTACCACATGTACGCAACTATCAATCAGACTGTTCTCCAGGCTGATGAGCTGAAATATTGCAGGCAATTCTTTCTGTTGTCATGGAAACAACTGCTGTCAGGCCTTTTCCTTTTTTAACCGTGTCACTAAAGGCATGTTTTCATTCAAGAGCTACAGGGAGGCTCTCAGAGTCCAGCATCAGCACTCAGGCACTAGTGGAACCCGCTCAGCTTGCTCACTCACCCTGCAACACAGCTTCTGCCTCCAGTGCTGCTGCAGGGCCCGCTGGCTCATTATGGTCTAGATTAGTACAAAGCAGTTCGGTACCTCCAAGTCATTTCCGGCCAAATCCTTATGCCCCTTCAGAAAGACTAGATGCAACGCCCAAGAGACTCAATTTATCCCCTTGAGGATCTGGGCCAGCAAGGAGAAGAAAGATTCCTTTTTGGTTTACAGTTCTCATAGATCCCACAACTATAACACTAATCTCTGTTGCACATTTTGCTTGCGCGTATTCCACCTCCTCTGGTAGTCACCACACAGCCCTCCTAAGCCTGCAATTATCTTTAATTTAACAGCTACAGAATCCATTGCCAGCTAGTGCCTAAGCAAAGCAGATCATACAGCAGTTACAAACTGAGGCACTGTTAACAGCCACGCCAAGAGATCCATCTAAGTGCAGCCTTTTGGAGCCATACCTTCCACAAAAGACACTGCTACATCAGTTAGGGCGTCAGAGCCCCCCATTACCCCAGGGGCTGCTCCATAACACCAGGCAGATGCAGCCAGAAGTCTTTTGAAGATTCCTAGGAACAAAAACAACACCCACCTCCCTCAGTTACAGAGCTGAATCCACAGGCAATGGACACCAAGTCCACCTTCTGCCATTCCTCCTCTGCAGCTGGACACTTATTTCATATTTACATTCATATAAATATTTCATATTTAATGTAGGGCTCAAGTAGCCTTACAAAAGTAGCCGAAATCAGTTTTTTAGTGAGAGCTGAGACAATTAATGTTACACTAAGTAAATCTACCTCTGCGGGATAGGGACCTGCTGTTTCCACAGTACTCCCAGAAACGTGGAATAATCAACCAAAAAGACAGCAGCTGCTCTGACCCAAAGTCACTCAAATGACACTAACATTACAAAATTGCTAATGAACTTCAGAAAAACCTCAGGACATCCCTCACAGAACGAAAGCATGCTGCTGCAGACCTCTGCAGAGCTGCTGCAGAGCAAGGCACCGCTGCTACGGGACGGACGCAGACTGGCCGATCTCTGCGGAGGTGGAAGGAGTCCCGAGTCACCCTGGGCAACGCAGCAAGTGGGCAAACCTTGGCTGGGAGGAAGCCCCAGAGCTGCTGTAGCTGTGCTACGGCAG
>NW_010387902.1:74882-75917 GCF_000710305.1 Buceros rhinoceros silvestris | reverse complement strand
CCCGGGTCTGCTGTGGCTGGCCTACGGCGGCGCAACATGCTGCTTCAGGACCAGTCTCCACAGTGTTTCACCACTCACCTCTGCTAGCACAGACAGGAGTGAAACCCCTGGCAGCAGGCCAGGCCCTGCCAGCTCCTGTTTGTGGGCAGCAGCAGCTGGTGCCACTGGGGCTGGCAGTGCCAGGCAAACCAGGACCTGCTGCCTGCAAGTAAACAGAAGCACTGAGTCACCAAAGGCCACCGCAAAGCAGCGGTCCCTCAGCACTGCCACAGCAGCAGCAATTTGCCACGCCGGTCTGCAGCACAGCTCTGTCCTCTGATCTCTTCAGGAGCACAATGGGAAAGGCAGATGTCTCTTATTTCCAGTTGAACTTAGCTGAACTTCAGGAGCAAACCTCTCACTCAAGGCATGGGAGAGGACAGGCTTATCTGTGCTCTAATAGACTCACTGCTGCAACGTGAGATACTGCAGTGACTGAGGAGAGAGAAGGAAGGGGAACTGTCTGTATTAAATATCTAGAAACACACCGGCATACCCCCATTCTCCCTCTCCGAGCTGGTCTGTTCAGCAGCTTGTGCTTACACCAGGCACTGCTGGAATATTCCCTTGGTCTTCCTCTGATGCCTTCAGCCAAAGCAGCAATAGTGCTGTTCAGGATTAATTAGATAAAAACAAAAAACCATATCCTCCCTGGACACTGTGGCCCAGCAGATGAGATATTTATTTATAATGTAGCAGGCTTCGAGGGAAGCACGACAGCACATGGATTAAGCATTACATAAAGATGATGCACCACGGGCCTGTGCTCAGGCTGATCCCAGTTCAGTGCCTGAACCCAAGAGGCCAGCAGCGTCACGCATGAAGAAAAGTAATTAATTTTCTAAACATGAGCTAAGAGGCTGTGAAACAGCATCCACAAGAGCCAACCACAGAAGACTCAGGAGATGCTCAGTGTTCTCTCAGCGGCAGGAGTTTGGAGAGAGGAAGGGAAGGTAAAGCCACACAGAAGAAGGAAGAAGTCCTGCTTGGTGTAAG
>NW_010387902.1:62937-74801 GCF_000710305.1 Buceros rhinoceros silvestris | reverse complement strand
TGGTGTAAGAAGGATTAGTGCCCCCCCCTGCCAGTGGCTTATTGATAATGTGACCAAAAACCTTAGCAAAAACGCAGGTAGATGCCTCTGCTATCTGTCCCCTTCATAGCTCCTGACACCCACACAGCAATTTGTTACTGCTGTTTAAAAGGGAAGTTTATAATGTGCTTAAGAACAACTCCAGTCCTGGGAGTTCAGCTGCAGCTGTCCAAGCCTGCCTATGCTCAATTCCCATATAAACCAACGGAACAGACCGCTTTCCTTGTGCAACTTGAGGGTAAAAAGAATGGGGAGGGAGGTGGGATGTGGAAATTGCAACTTTCCATTTAAGGGACTTACAAGAGACAGATGCTCATCTGCCACCTGCATTTCTGAAAGCTGCCCTCCAGAACGCCCCTGGCTACAGCAAACAGCACCGAAGCAGCCATAGTTTCCTCTCACACTCTCCCACCTGGGGACTACAAACCGAACCAAAACCTCGGCTTCTACTTATTTTGCTCCCCTCCTTCAGAGGAACATCAGAAGAAAGGACTCATCTGCACCCTTTTTAACCCTTTGACCTGTTGGTTATTTCTCCACTTGGAAGGAGTACAAGCCACACCGGGGAGCAGCGATCGCCCCTCCAGCAGCAGCAGCAAGCACAGCACAGGCAGGGGTCACTGGCAGTGCCAGCGGAGCTGCAAGTTACGGCTCTCCAGCCTGCACTGGGTCTAGTAAAGTGGCCTCTCCTAGCAGATGGAAAATCACTCTCTTTCTTGCCTGCCTGTGCTCCAAGGCAGATCTGTGAAGAGAGACTGAGAGCTTGCAATTTCACAGTGAAGATGTATGTAACGAGCTGTGTTGGTTCCTTGGAGAACAGATACACGGCTGTCAGGCACTGTGCTAAACCTCACATAACTATTAGCAACAGGAACTGATGCAGTTCGTGTAAATATCAAGTTGCAACAGCCCAGCATGTGTCACCATAGTTAAATAAGTCTGTGCTACAGAATCTCCTAGATATGAAATATTTTATTAAAAGGGAAGGAATTTTTATCAAGCTGTAGGAATAGTTTCTTTGAAAACGAGATGTAAAGCAAAGATTACCCACTGAAATTTTGCCATTTTTTCTCTTAACCAGGACACAACCCTTTCCCAGGTGATCCTAGGACCACAGGACAGCTGGTCTTACTGGTCTGCGCTTTAGGCAGTTTGAAGGTCAGCTGTCTCTGTTATTTATTAGCCTCTCACAGAACCTAAAGAACAAGACTTTGGATTGTAGGCAGTAAAAGGAAACTTCTGCTGGGCTACAGATTGTTATGTATAAAGGCCAGGGGAAACAATTACAATTCAGTCTGATTTCTCCACAACCAGCAAAACAAAAACCCACCCCGTCAGTATGAAAAGTCCAAGAAAGCAGTCAATTCTGATTTAAAAGCTGCTAAAGGATAATTATGGTTTTGAAATTAGTCTTTTTTAATTTGTATTCTATTTTCAGTTCTAGCTTTGGTGCCAGTCCTCCTCTAACTGTTAGTTAAGACTCCTGCACCCAGTTTTCTTTCTGCTAAATCACTTTTGTTTCCAATACAAGAAATCTTAAAGCACAGATGTTCTGCTGAGGAGAAGCCAATGGTACAAAGTGTCTCTAGTTCCTTCCTCACATGGATTTCCTCATTGCTGAAGAAGCCAAGGAATCTACCTCCAAAGCCAACTCCACAGCTAAAGAACTGAGCATTTTCTCAGTTAATGCATACGTGGAAATATTGTCCACGGAGGAGAATGCACAATCTTTTAACTGTATAAAATGCCAATTATCTGCTTGGTGTCATTGGGGCGGGTGTGTGGTGGAAATCACGCCTGGATCACAGCCCTTGGAGAATTTTGACATTGCTGGGAGTCAAGCTAGTAACTGATGGTCACTGAAAGCAGTTACGTTGGTTCTGTCTACTGACTGACGGAGGTCATGTAACATTTGTCTAGCTCTAGCATAAGTACTGGTGGAAAAGTGTCCTAAACCTTCATCCTTACCCAATAGAAAGCACACAGATGTGCTGCAGAGGGACGTTTCACATATCGGTTAAGTGATCCACTGTGGCACCAACACCTTACAGGTGGAGTCAGTCAAGAAGTCCAGGTTGGACAGAAGGCTGTGTCGCAAAGATGGATGCAGAAAAGGGCTCAAAAGGTAGAGACTGACAAACTGGATTAACTACAGATCATATTCATTGTCTGTCCTGGCGTGACTTGACAGGATTAAACTCCTGAATAAAACATATTTGCCATCTGGACAGCTCTAACTCAGAAGACACATTCTCAAACGCAGAATAACCAGAGCACATCAACTTAGGGGTTCATGGAATTTTCTGCAGAGCTTACAGCCTAAAAGCCAGAGCCGTGTTCCTCCTCCCAGACCCCAGTATGTAGGCTGGCAGCATAAATGGAAAACACAAACTAGCTCACTGAAATGAGGCAAATTAGTTTTGGAGATGAGTGACCAAGATATCAGGAGTATTTCAATTACATATTTAGACAGAAGCCCAGCTACTGTGCTGTCACCTAATGTGCCTCAGTTAACTTCAAACATTGCAATGCAAAAAAGCACTGCAAGTTTTAATCCAGATTAAAACCCACCACAAACACACAAGCTTTTGTTTCTTCTAACACTCGTTTAGTTACGATATAAGGAGGACAGGAAAGACGATCACTCCAGACCCAGAAGGTAACCCTTGGGAAGGCGGCAAGGTTTAGGGGATAGCACAGAAAGCACAGACTTTCAGTAGCAAAACCAGGAAAAGCCCCTTTGCCCTTCTGCTCTTCCCCTTCGCTGGGGCAGTGGGTCTCAAGCCCTCATCACAGCAAGGCTCCATTTAAATAAGTGCTATCACCAGATTCAACAACGGTTCAGTGCTGGCTGGTGGCGCCTCTCCACCTCCTTCAATTTCAAGGCAATTGCTACAGAAGTCATGCATGCAAAGCAGGGACAGAGAAAACACTGTCTGTTGGGCTGTCGTTTCACGTACAAATCTCAACATCACCGCAGAATTCAAACTGACAGTCTTTGTTTCAGCAGAGCAGAGCTGGTACTGTGAAATGTACTCCAGATGCTCAGTGGCATTTCTCAGTATGAATCTGTTCGTAATTCAAGGTTTGCTAAGAAAATAAATAGCTAAACTGAAGATTTTACTATGGGAAAAAAAAATAACAACACTAAATCAGACTAGATTTTTGCCAAGAGACAGACTAAGCTTTCAGTATCTTTGAAGTGGTTGCAAAGAAACCCCCTCCACACAGATCTCTGCAAAATGCCCCAGAAGCTTTCAAGCTGTCTTGCCAGGGTCTGGGAAAGGCAGGGCTGGAAGCACAACGGTATCAGTGTAACCTTCCTCTGGGATTTCCTGCTCACTGTTTGCAGCAACACCAGCTGGGTAAGCAAGAGCAGCCTGACAAACACAGTCCTCTGGGTCTGCCCCAGTGTCAGCAGAGTTGGGGAAACTCAGAGAAGACCTTCAGCAGAGAATCACAGCACCAAAATGCTGAACAAACCTTGTGACAAACAGAAATAAATGCCTTTTGCACTGGTAGCCACTGCCACTCCACGGATCCAGGCTGAGCAGGACCCTGGAAATACGTGAATATGGCTCAGGGTGGGGGAAGCTCCGCAAGTCTCCCCTTTCCTTCAGCCCCTGTGCTTGCCCACACCAGCTCTCTCCAGCATCATGCACCATCCACCAGGTTATGCAGAAAACGCACCTTTCAAACAGGCCTCAATTCTGCGCAGAGCAGTGTCACAGCAAAACAAGCATGGGCAGCTGAGCTGTTTCCATGTTTAATCTCTGCTTGAATTTACTCAAGGCTGCACAAGACCAAACCCTGCCATACTGGCACGCACCAGCCCACCTCTAGCAGGCACTTCTGTGCTCCAGGTAACCCTCCTCGCCCTTCTGCCTTTGGCTGCAGTGGAGCCAGAGAATACACACATCCGTCTCCTCCACTTCACGTTCCTGGTACTTCCCCAGAAATAGTCTGTTCTGTAACTCAGGCTCCTGCCTGGCCAGATGAATCATTCCCTCACAGGGTTAATTAACACTACTGAGCGGTGATCGGTAAGCAAACAAACTTCCTGGAGCAGCTAGAGATTTTACTGTCTTTTGCCAAGTCTAAATATATTCAGCTTTTTAAAGATCTGACTGTGCAACAGTTTAATCACATGCGAGTACAACAGTTAAATATTGTAATTTAAATATATGAGGAACATCACAAACTTGGAGAGGATCTGGGTCATCAGGAGGAGGAGGTGGGGGAGCTTGAAGCAGCACTCAGGCTCTGATGAGCCAGAGCCAAGCTCTGCTGGGCCAACTTGTGAGGAGCAGGAAGCGATGGGCTTCTCTGCCAAGAGCACATGACAGCAGCAGGAAAGCATCCAGCACTCTCAGATGGTCTGGCGTGGACATTTTCTAGCTAACTCTAGATAGATGGTCTGCACTGTAACCCCTTTTCAGTGCTAAAGTCTGAACACTGTAACCCTACTCAGTCTCTCCACATCTCCCTTTAAGCCCTGTGTCCCAGCCAGTCCCTCACTTTTACAGACAGATCAGTTAAAAAAAGGAAAGCATCTTCTCCTCCCTGCCCTGATTCACTCCCGTGTTAGCTGGAGCATTTTCCGCTTCATTCTGCTATGGGGTATTAAAGGGAAGACGCGGGGGTTCTCTGACTGACCAGCTCCTAAGAAATCCAGTGAGAACCAAGTTATAAGGCACTGGTATAAAATGTTGGGCACTTTAATGATGAATGTAGTTTTAGGACTTCATTTTGCCTTCAGCTAAACCTGCTCTGTCACACACCCATCACACATTCCTTTGGAGCAGAAGCGTAGAGGGTAAAATGTGGGGCTGCTGAATTTGCCTAACTTTAGAGCCAGCATCCACATTTTACTGGAGCAGAACAGCGCACTAGATGACAAGCATTTGTAAGCAGACCATTTGGACCACAGTCGACTTACAGTCTCCTGGGAAAGCTTTTCTTTCTGTCACCATATAAGAAACTAACACAATTTGACTGCAAAGATTGCGCTGCGCTCCATACATTCCTCAGAGATCACTTTCCCCCAAGTCTCCCTTCAAGCAGGAAGCTTCTTTTTTTGTTAATACAGAGGCTGATGGCAGTTGACTAAGGCTGTTAGCCAACTTTTGATCGGAATTGATTTGGCAGAAACTGAAATAATCTGCTAGAAGAAAACTCTAAGTGCTACTATAAAAACGTATGCCAAGACTGCACTACTTTGGTTTCGGAAGTGGAAAAATATTGCTTTGCATGCATCTGTGCGGTGATAAATGCACCAAGTACCTTCAGGCACTTAGGAACAAACTCTCATCAGTGACCACCTTCACTGGAACATGGGGCAGCAGAGTTCAGCTCCCCACAGCGCAGCATCCCTAGAAGACACCCCAACAAGCCACCTGACATTTTTGCTCATGATCCACAGTACCATGCCAGGGAAAAGAAAGAGGCATATCGAGATCAGACTTGGTGTTTGAATTAGGGACGGTGAAACTTCTTGCACACAAACACTGACAATAAATACAAACTGTGTATTTAATCATGTGTTATCTCACCCAAATCCGGCTGCACCAGTCTTCTTTATAAGCTTCTTAAAACATTGTGCAAGCACTCAACGAGTCAAATCAATTCCAGATCTTTTACCTGGAGCCAGGTTATCCATTAGGAAGGTAGAATGGAGTTTCCATGATCCAGTCACAAGGAACATGCCAGTTTTTAAACACACGTTTTATATAAAATACACCTGTAAACAGTTTGAAAGGAACTGTCCCCAGTCTCAGGCTCTCACAAATGAGACAAAGCAGTGGGTGCATCTAGCAGGCACTCGGCTGCAAGCATCCAGCTTCCCCTCACACCGGTTAGCAGTGCCCAGGCCTTCTGGATGAACACATTTCCATTACTGATACCACTGCAATACTGTTTGACAGTTACTGACCACAGGCTTGTCTGGAAGCAAAGGCAGATGCGAGAAAAAGTGATGGGAGTCTACAAGCACTGCTTGAAGGTTACTTGAAGAGAAACCGCCTCACAAACCTTACCTGTGCCAAGGATGCTCTGCTTCCTTTTTTCAGCTCTGAAAAGTTCTCACTCAGTTTTCCTCCCTTGTTACTCGAGTTGCATTTATAGCACATCCACCTCATCAGGCCTTTAGTTACCGTCCCACACTCTTTACTCAGCAGACACAGCGAATGGTACAAGTGGCCACAGCTGTAAAGAGAAGGATTCTGCTGGGTGCTTGAAAGCTGGGTAACAGCCTGTCAGCAGTATGCTTTGGTGAGAAAATCACTGGTCGATGAAGATAAGGCTTCTAGTCTGTAAATACTGATGAGCAGTGTGTACACTCCCTTCATACCTCCACACCCTCCTGTAGTACTTCTAGACTTGTAAAAACAACAGTAGATGCCTGTTTGCTGATGCAGCTACAGATGGTAATACTAAGGTAATAATGATCTTGTCTTATTTCACATTCACCTGGTCACAGACAGGAGTATCAGGGATGCCAACACAGTACGTAGTCAAGGCTGCATCTGAGATGTACAAACACAGGCAAATGAACCCAAGGTGCTGCAATCGCACAAACTGCATTGCTGGGAGAGATGACAGAAAACCCGACAGCTTACTGAGCAGCTCTCAGAACCGTAATGCAGTTCTTTCCAGCAGAGACAGAGCTGGCTGCATGCAAACAAGGCTGCCTCTGATGGGTTTGATTAGCCAGACCTTTGACAGCGCAAGGGAGCAGGGATACATGCTCACAGGAATACATATGATTAGTTACACAAGTTAAAGACCAGTAGATTCTTTTTCTTTTAAGACTACTAATGTGATCACAGCCATGACCCTACCCCTTAACTTTACCTGAAAACAATGATTTCATCAGCAGTTTCTTGCCTTCTTTTGTACTGCTGTAGACAAATGCAGCAGTAATCCTGCTTTGGGGTAAGCCCTCTAGTGACAGAAGCTCTTAGGTTACACAAGGACCAGTGGAGATCATGGTTTAAAAGATTCGTAGTCGTCTCTAAAAGGGTCTGTGAGGAAGACAATAAACAGAATAACTAGGTCCTTTTGTCATCTCCAGACTGCAGTAACTCCATCCCGATCAATTCTTCATAACAAGCAGCTTAGCAGATTACTAAGAGCAAAACCAATCCAACAAAATTGCTTATCTTTACATGTTTTTTAGCCGCTGCCCTCAAAAATGAGAGAATAAGTTTCATCAAAGGTCCTTTATTGAGCTTTGTCAAAGAGCATTGAAAGAGACACGGTTGGCTCATTTTGCCATCTTCCATATCGGATCCCCTTTTTTTCCCTTTACCTGGTAAGCTACTGCGTACATCCCCCATTTTAGGAGAAACACACTGATAAACATCAAAGCCCAAGAGCACTATCATAATTAAAATATTTTAAAAGTTTTAGAAAACTGTTCACGTTTGGAGACTGCCTGGGATTTGAGACTGGACAGAGAAAAGCACGAGCGAGATAAAGGTGAAATCTCATCAGGTGACAAAGGAAGTGCAGCACTACCATTGGGAAGTGGCAAAACAGCCTAATTTAAAAAGCTCTTATTTAAAACTGCGTAAAGAGACAGAACATACTGATTTTGTGCCTTTGGATCCTTAACTGCAGGATGAGCTGGAGAAAAAGCAGGTGTTTATCCTTCCAGTACATTTACCATAAAGCTGAACTACGGAGATGCTCACCATGTACCTGTCAGTCCCTTCACCCGCAATCTCTCTGTGAGCAATACAAACTCATTCCCCTTTCCTCAATCCCACAAATATAAATCACTCACATGGCAATTTACTTTGCCCTGCAGAGAGAAATGGCAAATGAGAGAGAGTAGCAGACTAGATAGCTAAAAGTAATCTCTGTGTACAGCACTGGACAGAACAAAATGCATGTAACTTACTTGCTCATAGTTAAAAGTGTCCAGCATTCCCAGGACAAGTCCTTGAATTTCTCCAAGTTTCCCCTTCCCGTAAACTGGATCCTGTATGAAGAAATGAAAAGCCGCAGCTGAATCACAGGATAAGATCATTCTGGCTTTTTTTTAATGATTTTTTTTCCTCCAGATTGGCATCACACAAGAACAGCAGAATAATCCTACATATTGATGGGAAAAATGGTAATTAGCAAAACTGAGTAGATGACATCATCAATGCTAATAACTGTGCTTGGGTCAGAAGACCAGATGTGACCTTGGAAACTTCATTCAGGAGATGTAAGAACTGACTGGAGAATGCATCTGAGGAACATTGAAGAACACAGCAGAAAACACCCTGCAGTGACACAGGAGGTATTGACTCCATCCGTGCTGCCGCTGGACTCCGACTGCTACAGGTATCTGCTGGTCAGCAAGCTCCTGGGATGTCTGCGGGGCTCCAGGCCCCATGCTGCCAGTGCACTCCTGCATGGGTCAGAGGGTAATTTACTCCCCAGTCTCTGTGCATCCACAGGTCACCCACCACGGTCATTCAACACCCCCTCAGCTGCAGGTTGAAAGAGCACAGCAGTATGCAGGAATCCTGGGCAATCCCAGTCTCACACCCCAGGGACAGAACATATCTAGGGAACAGGGGCCAGGGGCTCTTCTGTGGCTGCAGGGATGTGCCCTGAGCAGCTTCATTTCTGTGTCCCTACAAGTGTAGCGTTGCGGTACAAGTCATTGCCCTGCTACATCTCAACCCCCTTCCTCAGGCCTGCTCCAAATCAAACATCCCCTTCTTCTCCACGGCCACCCTGGCACCCTCTGAAGCATCGTTCAGCGCTGGACAGGAACTCTGGTCTGGGGTGCATCTCTCTCTGTTCTGGGGCGAGCTTAGCAAGGAGCCCTTTGGGAGCTGCTCTCTGACAGTGCACAATCTCTCAAACAGGCAGAGATGAGCAAAGCAGTGGAAGAGGAGAAAGTTTTCTGCAATGCCCTTCCCTCCTGCCCAACCCTGCTGTACAACAAGAGGGCAAGGTCCTGCTCATGGGATCTGAGTCATTGAACTGGACCTGGAAAAAAGCATTTTGCCATGCTGGGAGGCAGTGGAAGGATCTGGGAGGAAGCCTGCTGGAAGCCAAGTGAAGCTTGGTGTAATGGACGAGACATTGGCAAAAAACATAGACACGGGCTGGCAAGATGTGAAAAGGAAACTAACCTAGAGAGAAGAAAAATGATGGAGACAGTGGAAACTGGAACGGAAGGATATTCTGCATGGGAGGAATAAGAAAAGGGATAGAACAAGGCTGATTCCATGCTGAGACTGAGAGCAAGGAAGAGAAAGAATAAGCAAGAGTGAAAAAGCAAGCTGACAAAGATGACTGAAGTTACATGGACATGGAAGTTACAGTGCAAGATATCCAGAGAGATCACCAAAACCTCTGGTTTTGAGAGAAACTGAGGCAATTTTTAACAACAGTCTTCACAGGAAACGTGCCAGACAGCCCAAATGAAAACAGCACTGAATAGCATCACTTGAGCCAAAACCAGCTGTACCTTTGGAAGATACAGAAGAGCTTGACATGCTGCAGAGGCTACTTTTTTACTAGGTGAACAGTACAGCCTCAGACAACACTTAAGTTTCCTTTCAGCATGCATAATTTAAAAGCAACAGCATAGAAAGTACACTACACTGAGTCACCATATGAATTATGGAGGGCAACAGGGAACTCAGGACCTCCAACGCAGCACGTACGTGATCCATAACACAGAGCAGGTTATATTTGTATGCACCAGATAATTTTCCAAAGCACTCGAGTATGCAGCCAAGAAAGCTCAAACAGGTAACACAAAACTTGTGCAGATGCAACCGTATAGTAACTCAAGAGATTTTCAAAGCAACTTGTTTCTTGTCCGGATAGAGGAGGAAGATGAGATAGGAGGAAGAGAGAAGGAAAAAAGAACCACCTACAGCTTTGCAGAGGAGGGACACTAGTCTGATGGGCAGCTTTCAGTTGCTCAGTTTTTATTAAGTCACGCTCGATGATCTCTAAAAAAATGTCAGGTAGGAAGAGAATGGACTTTTCTCCAAAGGAGAACTTTGGGGTCTAGCAAGGCCTTACACCGAGCCCGGCAGTCAAGTGCAAGTGGTGAAGTTCATGCACATTTCCTGTCAGCAGCCACTGAACACAGGGTTTCACAGGCCTGGGTGGCAGCTGTCTACCTGCCTGGAGCATGAAATCCGGAGCTGTAATTTCATGTTTCCAGCAAGTCGTAACACATTCTTCCAATTTGCTGGTTTCAGCCCCCACTAAATTTACAGTCACCAGAGCCTTGTAGGATCACTTTTATAGAGGAATGTGTTTCATTAATTCTACCTTATAAAATCTGTCTCCGTTTGGAATTTATGCACGCTCCAAATACACCACACGGGATGGCACATTAATAAGAGTAAATTGCACCAAGCCAGGAACAGATCACAGCTACTGCTGCCAGGCTGGTATTTCCCTGGAGACATGGCAGCATTCAGCATGGTAAGGCAAAGCCAAACCCACCGCCCAGTGCTGCCATGCACAAACTGATTAGGAAAAGCTGGCAGGTATCCAGCTGTAAGCCAGAGGTACTCGCACAGCCTTTCATGTCAGTCCTGTCTCCTCCACTTCCCATTTCTTCCTAGCTCCAGGCAATAGCACTTTCTTTGCTAACAGCACTCACAGAATTGTGCTAATAAATGCACTATCAACTCAGAAAACAGCTTGTCCCATCTGCAAGCACTGACCTTCAGGACTGGAAGGAAAGAACTACAGACATGGGCCTAAGCAGGGATGGAAAAAAATTCAAGCAAAGGCTCTTTCAATCTTTCTGCTTCTACTCTGTAACGGAGATTCCTTCCTTCCCCACTTGAAGGTTCCTACAGGTAGATTTAAAATTTCTGGTTTCTCCAGTTCTCCTTTTTGTAGGAGGCATCAGCTGCATCTACGTACAAAACATTCATGAAGGATTACAGCTTTGTAATTACTAAACATTTCAGCCCTCTTCAGACATCATTCACATCCTTAATGACATGGAATTTTTCTTAAGGCTCAAGAGGATTCCTCTTGTGTCTCTGCTAATACGGTTATTTCAGACTTCCTATTCAGTAAGTAACTTTACGACGCTATTACGGATGAGCAAGAACATAAATACATTAATCGTTCTTTCATATGACTTCAATTATATGAAGTTGAGTCAAAATGCTGTAACAAGCGGATGCTGGGAGCCTACCTGTGTTCTGTGAGAGCTGTGGAGTCTGGTCATAGCCCTTTGCAAGGTGCCCTTTAGCAAAAGCACTTTCGTTGCAAAATTAACGTTCGCATGAAGTATAATCTACAAACAGCTAAGCCCAGAAGAAGAAGGAAAAACAGTCCACTAAAACTGGAATACTCTAATTCCTTTTCAGAAAAGGCAAGATAATCTACCTCAGTTTATTTATGTCACCCACCTTACGAAAAACCCCCCAGTTAATTCCTGAGCAGCTGTTCTACCTTCCAAACCTGCAGCTCCAGTGCATCTGGAGCGTGTCCAGGACACCTTGCTCTACCAACAAGACTTGATCTCTGTTGGAACAGCTTTTGAGGGCATTTTCAGATAAGCACCGCTTTTAGTTGTGGATTCACAGAAATATTTTGAGGGCTTGGGAAAGACGGTATATTCTCCAGGGCCCAGAAGAGCTGGTTTAAGAATTTACTTATGGTCACAGTTACAGTGGCACAAGAATAAGATTTTGAATGAGGCCCTACATACTGCTCAGAGCCAAGACAGAACAGTTTGGCACCAGGGTTTAGAATGTTACATGGTTTCAAAGAGCAACTACACAGCTTTGTAGAAGGATCCTGTAAATAAATACCACCTTCTAAAGAGTTTAACG